>NC_092807.1:29717931-30024295 GCF_040954645.1 Diabrotica undecimpunctata | reverse complement strand
ATGCAAATTAATCGTTTGGAATAAATGTACATTGGCCCACAAGAGCTCATTACAGGGAGTGACAGAACTTTGAAAGATATTCGTGACAATCAAAAACATTTTTGGTGGAGCCATGATTTTATTGTCAGACTGTTCCTTAATAGTTACTCCCCAAATAACTTCTGCGCACGAACTAAACGCATGCTTAACATCATCCAATTTGTGACGGCATGTAAAGACGCTCCAATTGACAAATAACACGCGAGTGTTTTTGCAACAACAAGTCAAAGTGCAATTGTGTTGTCGAAGCAGTTGTTAGATATTGGAAATGGTAAAGTCGCTATTGACACCTCGACCGGATTTATTTTATTATGCGAGGCGACTTTTCATAAAAGCGACTTTTTTCAATCATTTCAATATTGTGAAAAAACTACACATTCTAGATAAAAACGTTTAACAGACAAATTTCTTGAAAATAGAAATTTCTTGAAATAAAATGAGATTTTCTAAATTAAAAAAAGTTTATAAATAAAAAAGTTATTGTAAATTAAGCCCGAAGGCAAGCTTTTTTTTCAATTGTTTATAATTATTAAAAAAAAAACATTTAAAACACATTTCATAATGTGAGTTTTTATGTTGTTACTACATTTGCGAAAGATCACAAATGTCACATTCGGTTAAGTAGTGTTTATACAATAATAGTTGTTTATCCCATTTGAGAGAACAAAGGTCATTTTCAAATGGCTGTACAGGTGCTTTGTCAATACTTAGAATGTTTTTTTTTTTGGTCTGATTGTAATAATAAGTAATAATTAATTGTTTCTTTACCAATAATTGAGGCAGAATGAAGTATCATTACCGTTATATTGGCAATATCTCTAACTTATGCCACGCAGTATATTTTAAATATAATGTTTTAGGTCAAATGTTAACATTGGATATATATCTGAATCAGATGAGGAAGAAATTCCGACGCAAAATGTAGATCGAATTAAAAGTAAGTTATATTTTAATATATATTGATAATTACAGGCCAATTACCGTAACAAGTGTACTCTCTAAGATTATCGAAAAGTGTATTTACAGTAAAATGTTAAATTTTCTGAATAAATATGATATCTTAAATAAATGCCAGCATGGGTTTCTTCCTAATAAATCTACAGAGAGTGCTTCTATTTCATTATTTAATTATATCCACGCTGCTTTGGATCGAAAAAGGTATGTGGGTGCACTCTTTTTTGACTTAACTAAGGCTTTTGACTCTATTGACATTGAAATTATACTGCATAAATTAGAAGCCCTTGGTTTTCGGGGTCATTTCTTGAACTGGTTAAGGTCATACTTACAATATCGTAAATTCCTAGTAAAAGTCGATAATAAGAAGTCATCTGTTTTTAATCTTGATCAAGGTGTACCGCAAGGCTCCGTATTGGGACCCTTAATATTTCTTTTATATGTCAATGATTTGATAAATTTTTTAACTGCAGACCATACAGTTCTTTATGCAGATGATTCAACAATTGTAGTTGACGAGTCAACTGAAGTCGAACTCATTTCAAAAATGAACTTAGTAGCACAGGAATTTACAACCTGGTGTAAAAGGAACTCTTTAATGGTGAATGCAAAGAAAACTATTTGTATGCAGTTCTACTCGCGCTGTAAGCCATCCCATGGTTATAAAATCACAGTCAGTTCTGAGGAAATACCCTTTAGTGATACAACACTATTTCTTGGTAACATTCTAGAAAGTAATATGACATGGGATGAAAATGTCACTAAAGTCTGCAAAACAATGAATAAGGGTTACTATGCGATCCTTCAGTTGAAAACTCTATTTAACACCAATCAATTGATAAGTGTGTATTATGCATTGGTTTATTCATATATGGCCTATAATGTTGTCTTGTGGGGAAACTCTTCTAGAGTTTTTATAACTCAAAAGAGAATTCTTAGATTGATATTCAATATTGATAATAGACAATCATGTCGTAAATATTTTATTGAACACTGACTGTTGACTTTTCATGCTTTATAGCTAGCCCTGATTTTGCAGGATCTAAATTTTACAATTGTTTGCCACTTAATATAAGAAATGAAAATAATATTCAAAAATTCAAAAATAAATTAAAAGCATGCTTGATCCAATTATGCGTTTACAATCTAAATGATTATTATGACTTAATAAAAGACTACAGGGAATGAGGACCGACGGGTTCAGAGACGCTCTATATCGCATATCTTTTTTTTTTATATTTTATTGATTTTGTTTTATGTAATTGTCCTATATAACTTGTAATCATGCTTTATGTACTATATGACTTGTCCTATATCACAATGTGATCTGATGGGATTAATAAACAATATTCTATTCTATTCTTCTATTCTATAATTGATATATTTTTAAATCAGTCAAAGGATGAAATTTGAATCTAGTTTATTTTCTTACCGAGCGAATAGTATCGAGAGAGAAAACCAATAAAATACCTTAACAGAATACGGAATTGGCTTGTGGGCACAGGAGAAGCAATATTTACTGTTAATGTTACTATTTCACTATTTGCTTTTAATGTTTTAATTCCAAAAAATCGATTGTGGTAATTAAAATTAAATCGAACGCTTAAATTATAATTTGTGCCGCTATTGAAATGTATTAACCAAGTTGAAATAGGCAAAAAAAATATCCGAGGACGCAGGCATTACTTCAAGTTTGGTTCGAAACGCCTTTAAACCACGGTTATCAGCCTTATCACGTCATTCGTACTCCAAGAATGTATACGAATTCGTATTTCAGTTTATTCTACCAAGAGACTACTTTGTTTTGTGAAAACACGAGAAAGATCATCATCCAAACTTTTCTTTCAATATTTTTTTTGCGGACGAAAAATCATTGGCTGAAAATTAAAAAATTTAACACTTACATTTTTAAGTTATTTTTTTGTAATCTGCTGTTAAACTGTTAATTTGTTTATTACTATCTAAAATATATTATAATTTTGTAGGTACAAATAAAAACACCAAGAGAACAAAACTCGGATTAAAAAAAATAGTTATTGGAAATTCACTGTTTGGAAAAAAACGTAATTCTAATTGTAATACATTGAGTGATTCTAGAGGGTATGTACTTTTCATTTATAATTAGGTGCGTTTTTTTATTACTTACGATCCAACAATCTACTCCACACTAATAAATATAATGAGGCGTTCAGTGGTGGCAGGGTGTTGAGGAGGCGGGCCCCTGTCATACAATCAGCTACAGCCCAACAACAAGAAGAACCACAAGCGAGCCAAACAACAGCAGGAGCTCTACTCGCTGAAGGTGCTGCGCTGGAACATCAGCCGGCGCTCACTCAAGCGGGACGACTGAGGCAGCGCATGAAATGGACTGTGTCTATAAATGAAAACATTTTGCGCTTCTATTACAAGGTGACGAACCTCGGTCAAGAAACGATCGGCTATCGACAACATCTGTTTGCTGAATTTTGCAGGGAGTACCCAGAGATTCAAGTATCTGAACAGAGAATAGCAGATCAATACCTGGTAATTATAAGAAATAATCTTATACCAGAGACTAGACGCGATACCATCAGAAGCTTAGTCGAACGGGAGATTCATAACCCAGAGCTAGTTGCAGATCAAATCCCTAATGAAATCCGTAATGAGCAGGCTCCTGAACCTCTCATAAAAGAAACTTAACCTGTTAATACGTAGCAGGACAATAACGAGTTGCATGATAACCTGGTTAGTGAAATGGTACGTGCCGTACAAGAGTTTAATGGAACGAACCCTCTTAGCAGACTACCGCTACCATTAATAAACTCTTGTTACAAATTGTGAACACTGAAGTCCTACCCAATTACATCGTGGAAGCTCATACATTGGAATATTTGCATATGCGGATTTACTGTGCAGCAACCGCAATTGCTAATGTAATGGGCATTAAGATCAGAGCAAGACGGGGTACTAATATCGAAAGGAATGATAGCAGAATTGCACCTTGGGAAAAACGGCTACTAGGAAAAATTGAATCATTGCGTAAGGACATTGGACAAATAACGGAATTCATCCGAGGAATAAGAAGTCGAAAAATCATCAAGAGAGCTGAAGAGATATTGCGGAACACTCTAAGACACTCACAACATGATTCAGAAAATAACACACCGCAACAATGCCTGGACACATTAAAACAAAAACTCTCCATTTATTCAGGCCGCCTAAGGAGATATAAAGTAAGTAACAACCGAAAATGCGACAATATACTTTTTGAGCATGCAGAGAAGGCGTTTTATAGGAAACTTAATTCCACTATAGAAAATGAAAATAAATCATACCCAAACCAAGAAGAAATTCATGAGTTCTGGGGACATCAACTTTCAACGCCAGCTACTCATAACACCAATGCTGGATGGATTGAAGACACAACGAACAACTGTCAACATTACAATAATATTCCTTACGAACCCTTCGCTACCGAAGAAGTCTCAAATACTATCAAAGGGCTTCATAACTGGAAATCTCCTGGACCAGACGGAGTTCAGAACTTCTGGTTCAGAACATTAATCATCTTATCTCTAGTCTGCAGGAAACACCATCATTTCTTACACAGGGAACCACTTACCTAATACCAAAGGATCAAAATAACACCCAAGATCCAGCCAAGTACCGCCCAATTACTTGTCTTCCAACTTTGTACAAATTGGTCACATCCTGTGTAGCCCGGCGTAGCTACCAACACTGTGCTCTAAACAATATCATAGAGCCTCAACAGAAAGGATGGGCTAAGGGCTCTATGGGCTGTAAAGAACAACTTATTATCGACTCAGTCAGTTCTAACCAGGCATACACCAAAAAAAGGAACCTTTTTATTGCCTTCATTGACTACCAGAAGGCCTTTGATATATTAAAAATATATAAAGTCGATGATAACATGGCCTTTTTAAAACATTTAATGTCAGATTGGAAGACAAAAATTCACCTCCAAATACCTGGTGAAAACAATATCGAAACTGAAAATATTGCAGTCAACCGGGGCCTATTACAACGAGATTCTTTGAGCCCACTGTGGTTTTCTCTAGCGATGAACCCCCTATCCCAGCTACTGAACTCAACTGACACAGGTTTTAGCATCAAAAATAACACTACTGTTGTGGCAAAGCTTAATCATTTATTGTATATGGTTGATTTAAAACTATTGGCTTTCACTCGAAGCCACCTGGATCAAATGCTAAAAACAGTAGAAAATGTCTCTAATGATATGCACTTCGGTCTTGACAAGTGCCGTGTCTTAAATATAATCAAAGGAAAGGTTCAGCCCGGCAGATATGCAAAATGCCCAGAACATCGAAGCCATGGGTGAAAATGATATGTATAAATACCTCGGAATAAAGCAAGCGCGGATGATTGACCATAAGCAAATGAAAACTGAGATAACTATTGAGTTTATACGAAGGCTAAAACAGCTGCTTCGTTCACACCTTAACAGTAAAAATTTGTTTAAGTCACTAAACATCTACGCATGTTTCGCGTTTAGCTACTCGTTTGGTATTGTTAAGTGGACAAAAACGGATGTAGAAAATCTTCAGCGAAAAGTACGAACACACCTTACAAAGGTACGAAAACACCATCCTCGAATTGCAGTAGAAAGAACGACATGACCGCGGTATTTAGGAGGACGAGGACTTATAGATATAAGTGAGCAATTAGAAAAACAGATTACTAATTTAAGAACCTATTTTCAGGTGCAGGCTGAGACATCTACTCTACATCGCGTGATTTGTGCAGTAGATGATACAACACCGATCAAACTGAGGGAACCAGAAATGCGCATAAACCATCTTACTAAGGACGAAAAAATGCGCACCTGGATGGGTAAACCTCTGCACGGGCGACATCCCAAGGAGGTCAGTCAAGACCATGTCGACAATATAGCGTCGAACTATTGGCTGACATCAGAAAAGATGTTACCTGAAACAGAAAGTTCATTACTAGTCATTTAGGATCAGGTTATACCAACCAAAAATTACCTGAAATATATCGTCAAAGACCCTCAGGTCCAAAATGACAAATGCCGATATGGATGTCAAGCTCAAGAAACCATCCAACATCTTCCCGGGGGTTGCCAGGCATTTGCTGCAACTGAATATAAGGAACGGTACTACTCAGTAGGAATGATCCTTCATCGAGAGATAGCCATCAAACTGGGACTTCTCCAAACAAACCATCTCCCATATTATCAATACGTTCCTGATAGTATACTTGAGAATGACAACTACAAGCTATATTGGGACCGCAATGTGCTCACAGACCAAACAATGGCACATAATAGACCAGATCTCATACTAGTTAATAGACTAAAGAGACAGACAGCAGTAATTGATGTCTCGATACCCAACAACAATAATCTTCATGTTAAACAGAACGAAAAGATCGCCAAGTACAGGGATCTGGAAATTCAAATACGAAGACAGTGGAGAATGGAAAGTACCCAGACAATACCTATTATTCTTTCTACTACTGAAGTCATTCCTAAGAACCTCCTAGAAAACATAAAAAAGCTAGGTCTAAATGAACATCTCTACAAGACCATGCAGAAAGCTGTACTACTCTCAACGTCCAGATGTGTACGAAAATTTTTGGGAGATACTCCAGCATACCAAGTCACCTAGGGCTCGATAACACGGAAAGAGTCCCACCAGAGCTCAATCCTTTTGATACCGTAGGTATCTGGGATGAGTGAATTTTCCCCTTAGAGTTGTTCTGAAGCTATTTTCTTGTGCTATTTTTAAAGTAATAACTATTTTAATGGGAATAAGCCACCATTGAAGGTTAAAGTAAGTTTATTGACGTTTAAATTGCAAAGATTTGGGTTCTAGTGAAAATGTAACGTCAGCGTGTATGATTCAATTTGAAGTTATCTGCAATGTTGTAGATTATATCTTTCTCTAACGGTACATAATTAGATCAATAATTTCGTTCCAGATTAACGCGATGTAACTAGCAACAACGCCATTGTTCGGGTAGCTATACAACAGCTATTGTCTGTTATTTTCAAGTCCGTTTCATAAGCGCACTGACAAGGGTTTCATAAAGGAGAGAACAGAAGTGTTTGTAGTCTTATTAGGGGAAGGAGATTTTTTGCTAATTGTGAGTAATTTAGTTTAATTCTATTTGGTGACAAATAATAAATATGACTCACAGTAGTAATAGTGAACCTTATATAAAAAAAACGTCACAATTTAACACCCGAAGAAAAAACTATGATCGGAAATGTTTGAAGGACTTCGAGCCAGAGAACAAAATATGAATGTAAGCGAGGTAGTTACATTATATAGTATTTTGACCAAAGTTTCCGAAGCTAGTGTGTACACAGTAATTAAAACAGACGATGAAACAAACGATAATAATACTTTGAAGGTTGAGACAAAAGGAAGGAAACGATTATATTGTGCATTACATATGTTTTATTTCAAAAAGGAATTACCAACTATAAAAAAATGGCTTCTTGTCTTCAATCTAATGAAAATATTCCCAATATATAAAGACGTGTTTTGTTACGTACTTTACGCGAAATGAACTTTAGGTATTTAAAGAGAAATAGGAATAGGACCCTTATTGAAAAAGAAGAAATCATTTTATGGCGCAGAAAGTATCTGAACAAAGAGCAGAATTTCGAAGAGATAAAAAAAAACATATTATACAGATGAAACATGGTTAAATGAAGAACATACTATGACAAAAATTTGGCAGGATTTAAAGGATTTAAATAAAGGATAAGGGATTTTTCCCAAAAAAATATATTTAACAATGATTGGTTTTCTTCCAAGGCATCTAATCTATAAAATAAGAAAATAATTTTCATGACAATCAATTCGTTCTAAAATCCTAATTATTTTTTTAATAATAACCGCACGCCTATGACTCGTCGATTTTCTTTCCCCTCAAACCCGCAAAAATCTACATTGAGAATATGAGTCACTTGCTACAATTGTGATACTGTGGTATATGTATTGAATTAAAAAACAGTAGTTTATTTACCAGCTGCAAAACCCATTTGGTATTTTCAAACTAACCTTAATGCGCACGATTTGAGGCCACTACAAATAATTGTGGAGAATATTTTATAAGCTCTGTTTAATTAAGCGATCCCTCTATGGTTGGAGCATTCGAGGATGTTACCTTTCTGTGTATTGTATAAATTATGCCGGTGTTTCAATCGCGTCTCTATCCTCATATACGTATTCTGTGCATGTAGACATCTACTGAGGTTTTCTCTGCATTTCTTCAACAGGTCTGCGGGCAGATTGTCAGTGCTGGGTTACTTATTGTTTGATAGCTTATTTATTGCTTCATGTACATCGGTTGTTGATGGTGGTACCCCTTCGTTTTCTCTTCCTATTTTATTTTGTGGGTCTACGTGTATGCGTTCTTTCCCGTGTTCTGCTTCACTTTCTGACTGAAGAAATTCGCTTCTGTGTTCTCTGTATCGAATTAATATTTCTTCATTGTTTGTGATGATATCGCCATTTTTGTTTTTACATCTATTTTAAGTAACTTATATGTTTCACTTTATTTTTTAGACTATTTACGACCAAAAGAACTGAACCGGAATCAAATAAAAGTGATATATCAACGAAAAAAGTAGAACCAACTAAAAGTAAGTTTTAATATTTAAGTAAATGGATGAATGACTAAATCAAATTTCAATCTAGCTCATTTCAATAGCTTGGATCCCACCTAACCTAACCCACACTTTTTATGCAGAGATTCGGATTCTGCAAAAAATTCGTAAAAACTGTATTCAGTCCCATAAAAATTAGTTGGCATGCTTCTGATCTGTATGTGTTTTACTGCGATTACAGTGCCATCTATTGCGAATCGAAAAAAAAATCAGATGGATCTTTTTTTATTTTTCACGTAGAATCCGAATCTGCAATAAAAAATGGGGATTTCCTTTTGATTTCAAAGTTTCCCCTTCCCCACCCCCCGGGGATAGGGCTAGTGGTCGTGTTTGGTGTCATTCGATCGATTTTATAATATATTACACATGTGGGTTTCGATTATAGTGCCTATCAACAATTCGAAAAAAATGTTCGCCTTGTTTACGTGACGCTACTACAAAATCGATGAAAACAGGCCCAGAAGCGGATGTTTCACCAGACCATGACCCACTAATCGCTACCGTTACGTTTACACTTAAACGTATTTGAAAACAGAACAAAACTCCAAGAGAAAATATCTGAAAACCTTGATAAAGTAGACACTAACACTAATGAGATCAACAAACAATGGGAGACACTAAAAAAGTGCGTCCTCTTTACATGCAATAATATGTAAAAGGGGCGGTAAGAAATAAAGATAATTGGAGGAAAGATATTGAATATGATGAATTAACAGAGACGAGCCAAGAACAAAGTCATATAGAATTTTTCATATAAATATGATTGCATGTCATTCAAGATTTACGACGTCAGAACCCCACAGCGTTGCCAAAACATCAGAATAGTTATTAAGTCAGGGATTTTTAAAATGTCAACTATTTCTCAAACTGCTATATTAACAGTAAATACACTTAGTTTTAAGACTACTGCAACACACTAAAATACATAAGAAAACATAATACAAAATTATATATACTAAATTTTAAACTTACCTCTTTTAGAGCATTACTAGTAAAAACGTCCCGCCATTATTTCTTGTTCAAAATAATCTATCTTATATGAAAGCTTGTCAGCTTTCTACAGACTAGTTAGTTGTTTTGGCATAGCACAATCACAATACACAACAATAATTAGTTTTTAAAGCTATTAATCTAAATTTAATATGTATTTATAAATACAATTTATTAATATATAATATATTATGATCAAATTGTGTAAGAAATCAAAACATAAACAAAGTTCTTACTCTAAAAAGCGGCAACACTTTAAATAATTTTGCCACACGCTGAACTGTCATTAAAATTTGAAGTATTCCCATATCAGTTGCGTACAATTGTCTAATCTATTTTATTAAAATTATTATTTTGTGGAATATTAGACTTAAAGAGTTATTTCCTAAAATTTATATTATTAATAATAACAAATGTTTTTGGTTATTTAATCAATATAATTCTAAAATTCCCAATACAATAATGATAACATTTTTCTGATTATTATACCATGTTGACGCCTATGAAAGATCGAGCAGTTCCGTATGGGTTTCGTATTATTAGCTGTGTTAGGAAAATTTGAACTCTAAGGTTGACGTTCTAGAAATTATAAATATGTGACGTCACTTTATATAAATTGTGACATGCAACGTTTTTTTTTTGAAAAATGGTATACAACCTATTCAACCTACATTACAAAGTTTTAAAAAATAGTAGAATTATAAAAAAGAAAGCACACTGCAGCTCTTCAAGATAAAAATGTGAATACTATAATGACGACTGAGGAAAAACTAAGCCTTTAGGAGAAATACATTGAAGAGCTGTTCATAGATGAAAGAGACAAAATACAGCACATAACAGGCTAACAGACTAACTGTAAAAGGCATTCGATACAGTACGTCAACAAACAGTGAATGAATATGAATCGCCCTGAAATTTTTATCAGATTTTTTACCGACTATATGATCCAACTTTTTACGTAGTAGCAAGGTTATATAGAATTTTTGATATAAAAATCAACGTACGTCATTCAAGATTTACGATGTCAGAACCCCACATCGTTGCCAAAACATCAGAATAGTTAATAAGTGAGGATTTTTTAAAATGTCAACTATTTAAGAATACTGTAATATTATTATTAATCTAATTTATTGTCTTTATTTATTATTAAAGGTTCTATTTATAACACTTACAAATTTATTAAAGTCTTTATTACTAATTTATTTTACACCAATAATTATATAATTTATCTACATTTATTATAATACGTGCGTTACATTTTAAAACTCGACGCGATGTTCAAAAACTAACTGTTCTGTTTACAACAAAATTCCTCTTTAAATATAAAATCCTCTTATTCGAGAATGCGGCGATCCCCCATCGAACAGCCGAGAAAGTCACCCATGCTGGTTTTATTCAGCCTGCCTCTGGAAATTTCGAATCGTGTGTGACTCATCATAATTCAGGTAAACAGGTCTTTCAACTGAGCGCCGAAATAACTAGAATAGAAAAGATACTAGTAATAAGTATGTTTACAGTTTTGAGTCATATGACACGTCATTATTTATCGTAACAATACACTAGTCAACTGGATTTTTAAAATGAAGAAAATATTCACATTTTCAAAATTTCTTTTTTCACTTTTCAATAATGTAGGAAACGAGATATGTTTAATCCATAATGTTATAAAAGATCACATAAATGTATAATTTAGCCATTAGCTTCCTACACAGACTATTCAGTTGTTTTGGCATTTGACAGTTTATTAAAGTTATATATTGCGAATCAAATTGATACACAAATGAAAAGAAACATAAACAGAATTCTTACTATAACATTGTAAATTATCGTCAACGCTGTCGGCATTCTGGCCACACACTCAAATGTCATTTGAATTTCATTTATACCCGTATCATTGATGCACGATTTTTTTGTGTACGATTGTTTAATCTATTTAATTAAAATTTGATTATTTTTTGAATTATTAAGGTTTGAATTATTTAGTTTCCGAAAAATATAATTTAAATGGTTTTAAATATGAACAACGCACACTGTCCGGAACATAGCGTTTCAGACACTTAACGTTTCCGTTCAGTATATTTGAAAACAATATTTTACTGATGCCGACGGCTACGTAATGAGTCGTAACCGCTTGGTAAGGATAATGTGAATTAGATGTCCGTCGTTTCCCCCCCGTTGTTTATTTAGGTATTTGGTTGATTTTGATACAGAGTATTTAAAAAAACAATTTTCGAGGCCATTTTGTCATTTATGCATGTGTTTTTATTGCTTTGTGACAATTAATCACGGAAGTGATAAACAATTAGGACTTTTGTACGGAAGTGATACCTCTTCTTTTTAAAAATACTTTTTGGTTTGATATGTGTGGCTTCGTTAAATGTAGTATTTTGTTTTTTAACTGAAGGTGAAATTAAATTTAAAACATATTTAAACTGAATCCTATTCATTCTAAAATATCCATAATATTTTTCATCGTCATCAATTAATTCTCTGTATAAAGTCCAGTATTCACATTCCTTCTTTCCTTTCTCTTAGCATTGGATGTACTTCAAACCTTCTTTTTAACACAGTTTTTCATTCTTCATCGTTAAGTAGAAGAGCAATTGCACATAATTTTTGTCGAGAAAAGCGAGATCATATCTTCACCGAACCAAACTGAAACGTTCTATGTATGAAAATGTGAACGCGCAGCCCAATTGCTGGAGTGGAAACGCTACGTGCCGGAAACTATACGTGCACGATAATATGCCGCGACCTTTAAACTTAACAATGGTTGCATAAAATTTACACTATTAACCCATTAATGCCCACCACCCACGTATATTAAGTAATACGCGAGACACTGTTATATATTTCGCCATTTATTAGTCAGAAAAAAAAGTAAACATTAGTTTTTCCAATATAGGTTACAGATTAGATGTTAGAAGATGACTGTTTATCATAACATTAGAAATGTATCACCGATTGGTGCTAAAGGGTGAGTTTTCTTAGGATCCTAAGTTTTCTTAGGATATATTATAGTTCACCGGTTGCATTTTAGGAGAGTTTGTAGGACTTTTTCGACTTATTTTGAAAACTCTTTTGTAGTATTCAACTAGTAAGGCGTCTAAATATTAAATAGTGGTATAAATAGTATTGAAATTTATACTGGTGAGTATTTTGAAGGTATTTGATTCTTGCGTATGATATATAATACGCTGGGCAATCGTGGTAACTAATCAATATTGTTTCTGTTTTACAAAATATGACGAACAAATATGATCCTAATAATCCCAAAGACGCAGAGGAGTTTTTAAAAATATATGAGAGTTTAGAAGATGACGATACTTTGGCTCAGGAAATTGACCAGTGTAAAGTTTAACTCATGTTGCATTATCCAAATGACGGAAATGATTTTGACAGAGATGATGCCGGAAGTGATGAGGAAGACCAGTTCAATTACACTTTTCAAAGTATTGGCCGAGGTACACTATCTCAAAGCATGGATATTACAGCTGTTTCTCGAAAAAATACAGCAATTGTGAAAACAGTTCTGTCAAATACAACTGTGACTGAAACTCACGAATCAAGTAACAAAATAAAAAGAGAGGTTGCAGAAATTGCACAAGATCCTGAAAACAGAAAAAAATCTATGAAAATAATCGATCGTAAGTGGGAAGAAAAAAAATTGGAAAAAGGAACCATAAATGATATTTTCAAAAACAATATGGAACCCCATATATACTAAATGAATGGAAACAATAAAATTTGAAACCAATCGGTGTGTTTAAAATTTTTTTTATGAAAAATTCATGGACTATCTTTGTAAAGAAACGGTAAAGTACGCTTTACAAAAATCCTGCCCTTTCTCTTTGTCCGTTGATGATTTATATAAATACTTTGGCATCGTTATTCTCTCTGGATACCACCCATTGCCTTCTAGGAGAATGTATTGGGAATGTCTAGGCCCCGTATTTATAGTCGGTACTCAAGCTCGTGCTTGAGCACGTGCTCCGCCAAGTCGAACTTACGTCAAAGTCATGCTCAAGTATTTTTTGTGTTCTATAAACGATACTTCGGGTATTCTCGTACAAGATTGATCTCAAGCACGAAAATTAGGGATTTTAAGTAAATTTGATAGATGGCATCCAATAAAAAGAAGATTCTGTCAATTATTATCATTGTCAAGAAACTTTATTTAAATATTTTTAGCGCCAAATTTAGCTTTATTGAAGAAGAGGCATGTTGTGTATTAAAAAAATTAATTTTTAATAAATCATTTTAAGGTATGTAATATATTATAAAAAAATATGCATTCGAGGGAATAAATTTCAATTATGTCGATTTTTAGATGAGCGGACATTGTACTAAATATGCAGTGTATTCAACAAAAGGAAAGGTGTTTTTAATCCAGCTGGTAAAGGAAAATAATACTGTACAGAATAAAAGGACAAACGGTGCTTCCTTAATGAAAAAAGAAGGGTTGGGAGTACAATACAGCGTATTATATAACTGCCAGCCTGAGGTAGATATATTAAGGACTTCAGAACAGCTACGAAAATTGTAAAACAAATTGAAACAGAGGTAAAATACTTTTATTTATTCAAGCAAAATTTTTATAGTAGAAAATGCAGAGAAAAAACAGCATGCTGGCTACAGGTGATGGCCCTTTAAAAAAGCCAAAGCCTGATGTAGGTATGGAGTTTGTGAAAGTTGCTGTTCCCGACATATATGTAAGCATCGTCTGTCATTGGGACAACACAGAAGTATTTGGAAGAGGTAAATTTACTATATTTTCATACTTAGATAATTGTAGAACAAAAGGAGGCCCACCAGATAGGAGGACATATAAGTTTAATTACTGTAACATCAGAATTATCTGACTCCATCCATTGCTTTTCCAGTTCAAAATAAAGAGTTGTTATGTATGATAATTTTGAGAAATCTTACCTGTACATATAATAAGAATTTCCAGTAATACTTGTAATATGACACCTGTTGTTCCTATAGAATATGTCAATGTACTTCAAATGGTAAGTAATCTTAAATATACTTATGGCAATATGTAACAGTAATAACAAACACTACTACTAATGGAGTAGTAGCTATTATAATTGCAAATAAAAAACATTCGCCAAAAAAAGGTTTGAATTATTCCAAAGTTTAATAGTAATCTATAGTTATGGATTTTTAAAACAATCATTTATATAATAACTATTCTTATTTTGTACTTAATGTATTATATTGAAAACTGTTAAAAATTCTAAATGTAAATACTAGTACTAGTATGTAGTATTTTGTACTTAATGTATTATATTGAAAACTGTTAAAAATTCTAAATGTAAATACTAGTTTTGGTTATTTTTTTTTTTTGGTGATTTTGTTGTTAATGTATACTATGGTGGTTGTAAAGCGATTATTATATTATTTTATATTTAACAAGCCTGATATTATTCCATTTTTTAGTTTTATAAATTGTTACTTTCAAATTTACTTATCGTGAAGGTTTATAAATATATTTTTAAATAAAGAATACTAATATTTTAAACGTGTAATTAATTTTATATTTGATAAGGAAAGGTTTTGTGAAAGGAATAAACACTTATTTAAAAGGAGAGCGACAACTCGAACTCAATAAAGATATACTTGCCTAAGTTGTCTGAGTATAGTATAACCCTCATTTATTTTAAATTAAAATATAAAAAATACATTTCGACATATAAAATAAAAAAGAATATATTTAACATAGGTATTCAATAATTTATTCACATTCTCATGCATAACATTGTTGAATAAAATGTCTCCTAAAATTTAAACCTTGTTCCCCATCATTAACATTTCTATTTTCTGGCACATCAGTATTTTCTAGAAAATCATCATCACTATTTATAATTATTTTCCTGTAAACACATATTGCACAGTACTGCTGTAGCACTTATTATTGCAAGATATGTATTTAATTTGATTTGTAGGCTTCATTGCAGACAGGGAAACCATATTTTCCAGGTTCTAAATAGCCTTTTTTCAACATTTCTTACATGTGCACTTTTATATCTATTTTGTTGATCATTACCTAAAAAGATATATCTATCAAATAACCTATTTTTTGTTTAGCCCATTATCAATAAATACCTTGCTTTAATGCTGGAGTAAGTAGATAGTGCCTGTGCTGTATGCATATTCACTATTCATAATAATTCACCTATTAATAATTCTGGAATTTGTCCTCTTTCCTTTCTAACTCTTAATCAACTTTGATCAAATATTAAGCTGCCATGACTTAATCCTGGATGTTGAACAAAAATATCCATAATCTCAAAAAACAAAAAAAATATTGTATTGAAGCGAATTGGAAAAAAATATAAATATAAACAAACAAGTTAGGTTAGGAACCCGTGCTCAAGGCAGGTCGATCCGATGCTTGAGCACGAGCTGTCATTTTTGTGTACTCAAGCTCGATTTCGTGCTCGAGATCCGTTTATAAAACACAAAAACGACTCAAGATCGACCTCAAGCATCGACCGATACTTGAGTACCGACTATAAATATGGACGTAGGGCACTCTCACTCACAGCCAGTTATAGCCCAGGGAAATAAGCATTTTTTCATGACACTCGTCCGGCCAGGCAAACGACAGTTGTTTTGAGTAGTATGGACCTCTGTAACAAAAACCTTTATGTTTCGTGCAGTCGATTTTTTTGACTTAATTAGTTATTAACAAATTAAGGTCAAAATTGTTGCTTTTTTCGTCCATCAGCAAAAAGTGAAGCATTTTAAACAAATTTTAGAAGAGAAGAAACTTATAAGTCTTATAAAAACCTTTAAAATGGCGTTTTCTAAATGTTTCTATCCTTATTTGTTGCTTGTGAAGTTGCAAAATAAGTAAAAAATTTCGGTTTTTTATAAATGTTAATAACTTTTTTGAAAATAAACTTATAACATTTATATTTCATGGACTGCTGTGCCTTGTACTGCTTAAAATATGGTCAAAAAATTAATCGGTCAAATAGTTTAAAAGTTATTTTATTTGTTTATCCCAAATTAATTTTTTTTGCAACAATATAAGTCAGAAAATTATATAGTTTTAGTAATTAGTAGTTTCTGAAAGAAGAAGACTTGTTCTATTATTACATTAAAAAAAAAATTAAGAAAATTTATTTTAAATATTGCAAAATAATTTTGCAAAAACATGTCGCTTTTTTGCTTATAAACAATTAGAATAACTTTTTAACCATTGCCTGCAAGAATATTATTTTTTTATATATAAAAAGCCTGAATTTTTTCACAAATTTAAAAGAAAAAAAATTGGAGCTAAAATAATTTGGGACAAAGTTAGCCTCTTTTTTTATTTAATTCATAGCAGCTTTGTTTATAACAATTAAGAAATCTAATTAGCGTTATTTAAAAGCACATACTTTATAGTTTTAACGTACCAAATTTTGAAAAGATTGCCCTTTAATGAAATCGTCCACAAAGCTTCAAAATGTGGTCCTTAAAATCGGCTGGCTTCGAAACTCACGGGTGCCGAAGGGAGGGGGAAGGAGCTGTATCTCTGGTTCTTATTTATGGATTTCAACGTTTCTTTTTTTAATTTGTATGTAGTGTTTGCGTACATTACGAATACGCATTATTTCAATAAATAAATTGTTAAATAAACTATCTAATTTGCTTTAAAATTTTTTTTCGATTTTTATTGTAATATTTGAGATAATTTTTATTTAAAAACATAAATATTTATAATTAATTTATAATTCTTTAATAAAATTCTAAATAACTTATTTATAATAGATTTTATGAAAACAACAAATTGTCCTATTCAATTGTTTCTAAAAATAGTATTGCTTTGAAAATATTAATTAAAATAATTTTTCTAATGGCTATTCTTAAGTTACAGTTAATTTCATGTAATAATCGAATGAACTATCCTACAATAAAGTCGTCCAAAGAATGCAACTCAGTAATATTGGCAATATCATTTTAAAGTCATCTACTTTAAAACATATGTTAATATGTATATATATATATATATATATATATATATATATATATATATATATGTATACAGGGTTATTGATTAGTGTGAGGAAGCTCAGTAGATCTGTTATAGTAAAAATTTCAAAAAAAAGTTATTGACAAAAATTGTAAGCAGCTTTAAACTCCAAATTTTAAAATTAATTACAATCTTACAGGGTATTCCATGAGATGGTGGCAGACCAAACTTATGTTTTTTTAAACGGAACACCCTGTATTTTATTTTAAATTTCAAATCTGCTTCACTTCCACATCACAACAATGTAAAGTTTTATTATGTTTATACCGGGCATTTAAAAAGTTATAACCCATATTACCTGAAAATCGTATCAAGTTTAACTCCCTGTATAATTAAAAAGGAGTATAGGAACATTGATCTATTGCAACCATAGTTTTTTAATAATTGTTAAAAATTATAAAACATATTCGTTTTCATAATATTCGTTAAATCAAATACAAGTTACGTCAAAATGCAAGTACATTATTTTCTTGGTAATTTTAAATAGAACACTCTGTATTTTATATCACTATCGAAAAGTACTAATATCGTACTTCAAATTTTATGAAGTACTCCCTATACCTAAAGTTATCAGTTTTCTAGATATTTATTTTTTTAGATATTTTCCATCGAAGTATTAATTTGGGTAAACAGGGTACTTTTTTTGCTTATTTCCCTGGCCTATTGGTAATACTATGGGTCGAAACAGATTTAAACAGATTCATAGATTTTTACACTTTAACGATAATATGATGTATCAACAAACCAATAAAGTGTGTAAAGTTCATACCCTAATTGACCATCAAAATGAACGTTTTCATCAGTACCTCCAGTCAGTGAACGAGAGTTTCTCAGTGGACGAAGCCATGGAGCCGTATTATGGACATCATTCAATGAAGCAGTTTATTCGAGGGAAACCCATCTGTTACGGATATAAATTCTGGTGCGTTGCGACCAATAAAGGTTACCTTGCAAAATTTCATTCCTATACTGGAAGTGGAGATAAATTGCAGGGTAACTCGTTAGGAAGGTCCGTAACTGAAAAGCTGTGTACAGGGTTTTTACCACAAGAATATGTTATCTATATTAATATTTTTTTTCATTTTTACCTTTACTAACAAGGTTGAGAGATCAAAAGATACACTGTATCGGCACAATTAGAAAAGACAGGATTGAAAGAGCTCCACTCAAAGAAATAAAAAAACAAATTCATGGATCTTCCCACACTCTACATAGCGAAGAAAATTAGCTGACTCTTGTTCGCTGGAATGACAATAAAGTTACTATGGCAACTAATATTTTCACTCTAGAAATATTTACTATAGGAAACTGTAACAGATGTCCCAGAAAAGACAGAAACATTATAGCGGTCCCTCAACCAAACGTTGTGCAAATGTATAACAAGGGAATGGGTGGTATAGACTTATTTGATAAGCTAAGAGGTTTATATAGGATTCGAATTCGACCTAAAAATGGTATTGGGCGATATTTGGGCAACATTGAGGATATTTCTTTATTAAAATTTTACAGGCGAATTGTGGAGGCCCTGCTGACAGCTCCAGATATTCAACCGCCACGTGGAGTACGTCCAAAATCTTCAAAACATGTTGACTAAATTCGTTTGGATAATGTGGTTCATTTGGTGAACAAAATTGAAAAACAATGAAGGTTTGACAAACAAAATTGAAAAAACACAAATGTGAGAAGTGTACCAAATATCGATGCATTAAATGTAATGTAGGACTTCATCACGAGCAATGTTGTCAAATATCACACGTTGTAAAAATTTTAAAATAAATGTTTTATGGAATATTGTGTCTTTTATTGCATAGCGTATGTATATGTCAAAAAAAAACAGTTACAAAGAAAAACAACGTAAATTTTGCACATTGCTATTAAAAACAACCTCTCTTTATTTAATTCTGAAGTTTTGATTTCGTTTTCATAAAAATTTAATTTTGGGCATTAATGGGTTAATAATAAGGAATGTTTTTGTACATTTAATCAATTTAATTCTAAAATTCTGAATGTAATCACGATTACATTTTTCTTATAATAATACTATGTTGACGCCTATTAAAGATCGAGCAGCTTCGTATTTTTAGCTGTGTGAACTCTAAGGTTGATGTTTTGGAAATTTGAAATACAAGTGACGTCACTTTGTATAAATCGTGATGTGAAATGATTGTACTGTGAAAAATACCATAGGTATAAGCATGCCAATATTGAGAAAACGCAATTTTAAAAATTTTTACGTGAATGATAAGATAGTGCATTCTTCTTTAAATTGTTTATCTTCTACTGGTAAACCAACATAATACAAGGGTGTATTTTTCGCCCTATAATTGTTAATAACTAAAAATCATGTGCTAATTCACTGCAAAAAGTATATGTCTTTTTCTTAGAGGCATATACTACTTAAAAAACTTATAAAATACCTGGTCGAACCAAGGGTCTCCAAGAAGATTCTCTTTGCTCCTTTCTCTGAACTAAATAGAGAAAGATGCGTAAATCACTTTGTCTCACACTCGCCTTTATTATGAAATATTTTTTCGAAATTAATTGTTTTTTGAAATCAATATGGTATTTATAACGACGCGACGATTTAAATATTTAAATTTTTTTAGGTAAAGTTAAAAAACGGAAGAAAAGAAAATCAGACGAAAATAAATTAGGAAACAATGAAGATAATAATTCTGATGGTAATAAGGAGGAGTCTGAACGGTACTTATTTATTATTTGTGTTTTGAATATTTTAAGTATATCATTCAAATTTTGTCCAAGAATGTAGCTACAAAGGTATTAAGTTGTAGTTTTTTAAATTTGACTTATAGTTGAGAATCAAATTTGTAAGCAGTAGATTTTCAGAAATGTGAATGCGATAAAGCGACGACATCGTTGTCAGTTTGTGATGATAGATATTAAAGCAATTTATATTTTAATTATTTAAATGCAGCAAAATTATCATATACAGTATACTCCCTCTATAACGAACACGGTTATTACGAGTTTTCGCTTATAACGAGGTACATTAGATGTAACGTGAAATTTCTATTGAACTATAACTCTCTATAGCGAGGTAAATTTGCTTATAACGAGAGAAAATAAGAATGAAAAACGTGTTTTTTTACGTTTTGGCCCTACCATAGCTATAAATAAATACCCTTTTTAAGTGCTGTCCCCAATAAATTTCTTACAATTTATGATTCACGAGTGTCATTGTAAGGGGTTGACCATTCACACCAATAATATACGTCCTAATAGACAAGATGTAGAAAGTGTTTTAAAGGTTGTCAGAAACTTTATCCAAAGAACAAACTCAAATGAAGAAGCATAAAACTGTTTCACATCTTTAGAAAATATGATAGATAAAATTGAAGATTGCTGGGAAGACGCTGAAGATCAGAGTGGCTTTCGTACTGGTCGTTCTTGTATAGACAATGTGTTCTGCCTAAAACAAACAATAGAAAAGCGTTTGGAACATAATATGGAGACACACATGGTATTTATTGATCTTCAAAAAGCGTATGACAGTGTCCCATTAGCCAAGCTATGGCAGGTGCTAGAAGACAAGAATATTCCACCGATTTACATTAATGCTGTAAGGGAGTTGTACGATGATATGACGAGTGTAATAAAGATTGGACAAAAAGTGACAAAAAAGATAAAAGTGACCAAAGGACTTCGCCAAGGCTGCTGCATTGCACCTACACTCTTTAAGATTTATTTGGAGGGGGTTTTGGATATTTGAAAAAGAAAATGTGAACCTAAGGGTGTTAAAATTGGAGACCATACACTGTACAGCTTGCATTTTGCTGATGACCAAGTAATACTTGCAGAAGATCAAGATGATATCCACTACATGTTACGAAAAATAGATGAAGAATATACTAAGTGGGGCTTATCAATTAATCCATCAAAAACAGAGTACGTAGTAGTGGGAGGTGAAGGAAAGCACTTAGAACTAGGAAGCAAACAAATTCAAAATACTGATAGCTATAAATATCTCGGTGTAAACATTACAAACAATGGTCGGAATACAAAAGAAATAGCTACTAGAATTGGTCAAGGAAATTCAGCAATACGTCAACTGAATAGTATACTTTGGAATAACCACATCACCCGAAACACAAAAATTAGGATATACAAAAGTATCATAGAAAGCATTGCTACATATGGTTCAGAGCTTTGGGTAATAAATAAAAATGACGCATCCAAAATAAAAGCAATGGAAATGAATTATTGGAGAAGATGTTGCCAACTCACTAGAAGAGATAGAGTAAGGAATACTGAAATCAGAGAGCGTATGGCCATAGACATTGACGTCCTGGAAACTATAGAATGCAAAAGGCTGAAATGATATGGCCATGTAGAAAGGATGAATGATCAACGATGGCCAAAGAGAATGTTACAGTGGATCCCCACCAACCGCAGGAAAAAGGGAAGATCAAGAAGATCGTGGAGACAAGAAGTAGAAGATGCAATGGAAGATAGGGGTCTACAAGTAGATGACTGGAACGATCGCAAGCGTTGGAAGCTAGGTTGCGAGAAACGGCGGCAGCTGTAATAAACTCGTTCTATAGAAAATATGATAGATAGAATACTGGACAATTTAAAGCAGTCAAAACTGACAGACTTCTTCCAATTGCAGACGCAGTAGTTTATGTTATTTTTGAAAATACGCTTTATACAGATTTACAGAATACAGATTTTTTCTTTTAACGTATATCAGTGACAATAAAAGTAAACAACTTTTTTTCAAAAACGCCATTTAAACAATATTTATTAGCATCTTATATTGCTCCGAATGGCTTCACTATAGAAAGTTAATGTTTTAGAAAACTACATATTCATATGTATGCACAGTATTATTGTTGTTGGATATAACAAGATCCGCTTATAACGAGGTAATTATTCTGTTATATCATTTCAGTTCTTGTTATAGAGGGAGTCTACTGTATTAATGATCGTTTTGTATTCGTTAAGGTATCTAATAAAATTTATTTATTAACATCAATATTAATGTATAATATTATATCCATATACAATATTTCTGTATATAAAACATCTAAAAGTACGATAATATTCTGTGTTAAAGTCGTACATGACAACGTCGTGTTCTTAGGACCACTAGAAAGGAATATTAGATCAACGTTGCCATAAGATAGAGAGAGATAGATTGTTTATTGATTTCGTAGTTTAGCATTCAGAATTGAATTTTAAAAATTAATCTTAATGTATTATATATCGTCAAGTGACAAGTAAAATTTACTAAGTACCATATTGAAAGAACAGAGAAATTGAAGTTTTAAAGCATATTCTAATGTAAAAAATCAATTTTTGAATCAATTTTAGAACGGAAGGTAATTATTTTGAGAAACCATTTAAGCTACCTTATCTTTTTATTAAAATATTGCCTGCCAACATATTGTCTAAAAACTCTGAAATGACTCTGAAAATGCTATAACAAAAGGTACACTCAATAAAGAAAGAGCGGAATGTAAACTCAGTGTCATATCAGAAGGTAATTATTTTGAGAAACAGTTTAAGCTACTTTATCTTATAGAGTTTTTATTAAAAAATTGTATATTTTTTAAGTTTTTGAGAAAAATTAATTAATAAATTTTACCTGCCGAAATATTGTCTAAAAACTAATGCTGTAACATGTAACGATTATTTTGCCTACCGCATAGGGTATTACTATGGAGTTGAAAATTGGGGACAGAAATTATTGGGGTGGAGATAGGGCAAGCAAAACAAATCGAAACTGGCGAACGGCCACTCAAGGTTTATTTGGAGAACTGGGTCGTGGATAAGTGAACGACAAGGGGACAAATGGGGTAACTACCAAAATGAAACAAAGGGGTACTTACATAAGTCTCCTGGACAAACAAATACAAGAAGGTTCCCAAGCTATTTAAAATAAGGACGCCGCTTTGAAGAATCTTTCTGCTGGATGAAAGAAAAGGTTCTTCCTTCCTAAAAACACAAAAAGGGTTAGAGAGTTAGTTAAAAGAAATAAACAAAATGGTTTAGGGAAAAATTAAATATTTAATACTGCCTCACCACAAACAGTTACAAAAATAAATACAATAACAAAGAAAAACACTTACTATGTTCTATCAGTTTACAAACCCTAGAAGTTGGAGACACTACAAAACTTACAATTGGTAATGGGCGACAATGTGTAGCATTACAAATAATAAAATATCTTTTTAAGTGAAGCTATGCATAGAGGTTACCATTTTCTAAAAAAAAAACAAAACAAAGGTCTGTTATGATTAGGTATTTACCAAATGTAAAAAAAATAAAGCTAGCTGTCAGATGTCAACAATAAGTTTTATAACTCGAGAATTAATATGACTGCTAGGCCACCACACCCTAACATCTACAATTTTAATTATTACAATTTCTTAACCTGTATAAAAGCAGTTATTAATGAAAAAATGTCTATTTTTACTTTAAAAGTTCAAACAAAAAAAGTTACCTGGGTTTCACTAAAATTTCTGAGGGTGGAACTGGAGTTAGATTCACCGCCACACGAACAAATTCATCTTCAAACTGCGAAAATTGAGGCTGGAAGTTGGGGCACTGGACGCAAAGTTTGAAGCTTCGCTTCTTAAAAAACTGGAACCATGTGGGTATTTTTCAGATTTGTTGGAAACGCCGCAAATCTCTTAGATACAAATTTCTTAGGTGAGAGAAGACATAAAACAAAAACAGTGATTACTCGTATCTGAACTGACACATTACATTGAGTATAAATTACTTTTTTTCAACAAATTTGCCGGTTTTTCCCGACTAAACACACCGCCTGTTCTCTTTTCAAAGATTCTTCCAAACCTGACTTCACTTCGACCTCGATCTGTGGACCCGGCTTCTACCTTCCCTGATCCCGCGTACCAGTCTTCGCAACGGGCCAACCCAAAATTCTTTTCAAACACGCTTGACCATGAATCATTGCTTGCGTTTAAAATTGTAAAACTAAGACGTAATATTATGAATTATTTTATTACACAGTTCTCTTAAATGCGTCTCAAACACGTTTTTGTAAACAACTTTTAAAAGAAAATTTTTACCGAGGAGCGTACCAAAAAAATTTTATACTTTGAACATTCGATATTATAAGGAATTTTCTATATGCTACAAACACAAAGTACACTCAACGAAGGAAGCAAGGAATGTAAACTCAATGTTATAACATAAGGTACTTATTTTGAGAAACAGTTTGAGCTATCTTATATTACTACAGAGTTTTTATTAAAAAATTGATTATTTTTGACGTTTTTGAGAAAAATTTAATTAGTGAATTTTACCTGCCGAAATATTGTCTAAAAACTCATGGTATAACAGAAGGTACACTCAATAAAGTAAGAACGCGATGTAAATGAGTTTTTAACAAATTTTCACATTTTAAAGTAATTATTACAATTTAAGAAAGACAAACAATAATAATTACTGATTAAGTCAAGTAACTGAACTAACATAACTCACAAACTACATATTATGCAATCATGACTTTTACCTGCCGGGATCTTATCAAAATTTGCAAATAATGAAATGTTTCAAATTGAAAGTTTGTGTTGGAACGATGTTTGTAGCTAGTGAATTTTTTCAGGCAACGATCTTAAACCATTAATGCATTTGGTGATAAAATGTTGATTTCGATCATTTTTATACTTAGTGAGTTTTACTTGTCAACTGACGATATATGATATGAGACTTATTTAAATTTTTAAAAAGAGTAAAGTATATTGAAGTTATGTAAGGGCAAAGAATAAAACATTAGTTTAAATATTTTTTTAACTTCGTAATTGATTTACTTTAAAATAACCCAACAACATAATACAGCAGTATTATGGAGTATCCAGCTCCAATGGCATAATATATGGCTTTTATTTTATCAGAGCAATAGAAGCTTTTGCTAAGAGCTACTAATTTTTGCACATTTCGACAGACCAGAGAACAGAAAACAATTTATTTAGTTGTTTAGTTCTTCGCCACCAAAGCAGGTGCCACCTCTGTGCTCGAAACACCGCAAGTGGGAAGATATTGGAGACATTAGTGGGACTTTTTGGTTTGAATCGGAATCAGCTCGAACGGCTGATGAAGTAGAGATACTGAAATAACTGTTATATCGTTCTATCGATTCCGATTCAGACGTGAAAGGTTTGCCTAATTTGTGCTCCAATACCATTATATATTCATATATATATATATATATATATATATATATATATATATATATATATATATACATATATATATATATACAAGTTTTTGGAAAGAACCGAGTTGAGAATTTAATACCCATTTTGGAGCCATTATCAAGACTGATACGGTTCCGTTCGAGTTCGGGATCTCAATCTGCCTACTCCCCTCACTCGTGACGTACCAGTATCGTGTTCTGTATAAATACAAGAACCGTCAAACGGCACTGAGGTCTCAATCTGCCTCCTCCTCAGTGTCGAGTAACGGTAGAAGTGTGCCTTACCGTTTTTGACAAAATTTTACGAACTATTTAACCTCTTAACCATATTGCTAGTACATTGGTAGATGGTACATTTCCTTGTATCCATGCTGATCCATTATCTTTTTTAGGTTACATAACGGAAATCTGAGTGAGACTGAGTCAGATCGAATATCGGTTTCATCGAAAAAGATTAAACCGAATACACGTAAGTTTCTACATTTTAATCCTGAATATGAGTGTTGTGTTTTTATTGTTTGCTTAATTATTGAACATGAATTTCTATCAAATCAATGCCAATATCATAAATATTTCAAATGAATATAAATAGACGACGGATAAATACTAAAGGCGATTTATTTATATTTTTTTTATTAGAAGCTTTTCTTTGTTGTTATCGTTGTTCAGGCATCATTTAATCGTAAAAGCCTATATCACCTTCATGTAATTATCTTACTTTTACAGTCCAGTCGAGAGGGGCCCAAAAATAGCTGCAGTGAGTCGGGCCTTCAAGTATTGTTAAAAGTCTCCGGAAGGTTGTTTATACTCAAATTTTAATGTGTTCCAGCTGAAAAAGTTCATAGAAATTCAAAATAATTTGTAAAACCAAGAATTAACGTTATGGATCCATGTTTATTAAAATGTGATCTTAAATACCTTTTTACCAAATTTGGAAAACTCTTTGTAACATTGTAAAATTAAATGGGATACTTGTTTTTTTGTTTTTTGCCTAAAATAGTTTTGCAATCAAGTGCTGTCTGAAAAATTCGAAGAAAATCAAAACTTTTCTACGTAGAAAATTCACTGTAGTAAAAAACTCTGATTTTTTACTTATAGGAGAGTAAACAAGCTCTTAAACCTATTTTAAAAAAACTAAAATTTTTAACTATGTACACAGTGGACCAAAAGTCTGGAAACGCCCAATTATCTCTTGATAGTCTGATATGTACAAAAACTTTGTATGTAAATTAATGGCAAAATAAAATACACTCACCATAAAATTTCAAACTCTAATATAAAATTAATTGTGAAAACAACTGTTTGTGTCTTATAAATAACTTCTAAAAGCAAAAAAGGACAAAAAGCAGCAAAAAAATCCAACAAACTGACAACCACAAGTAGACAAACCAGAAACGTCACAAGTACTTAAAATCTGAAAACGTCCCCAACCGTGTTGTTTGTACCTATCTCTTTTCGATGTATTGAGTCTAGTGCGTTCATAAAAATTACGTGTGTCCTTACTTAATAACAGACGGTAGCTGGTTTGCCTTTAGTTTCTTGCGTGGAAGACAATGATGCTAAATAAAAAGTATGTGTTTTATCTCTTCTTCTTCTTCTTCCTTCTTGTATGTATGCTTTAAAGCCTGTTTCTTCTTCAATATTAGTCTCCTTAATTGTTTAAATTATCGCACCATCTTTTTCTTGGTCTGTCAATACTTCTTCGTCCATTTGGTGACTTATCTCGTGCTATTCGTACTATCATATCCTCTGCCATCCATATATGTCTTCTATATTGCATGCTCTTCTTATGTTTTCGATTGTCTCCCTATCCAATAGACTTATTCCTGATATTCGTCGGAGTATTTTTATTTCTGTTGTTTATATCGTCTCGTTTTAGATATGTCAGGTCTTGTCTCCGCCGTGTATGTTAATATAGGTCTAATTGCTGCTTTATAGATTCTTGTTTTTGTGTCTCGTCTTAGGTGTTGGTTCTTCCAGATCGTGTCATTAAGAGATCCCGCCGCTTTACTTGCTTTTAAGCTTTGTTGTCGTACTTCTTCTTTAACATCTCCGTAACTAGTTATATCTGTTTCCAGATATCTAAATCTTGCTTCCTGCTTTATTATTTTCCCATTTCCCAAATTTCGATTTTATTTAGATGTTATCATACATTTGGTTTTTCTGCTGATATTATCATACTGTATTTCTTAGCTGTTGTATTGAAGATGTGTGTTAATCTTTGGAGCTCATCTTCTGTCTCGGCGATTAATGCCGTATCGTTTGCATAACATAGTGTTTGAATTTCTTTGTTCCCCATTCTGTAACTAAGACCTTTACGTACTGCTTGTAGTATTTCGTCCATTATTACACTACCGAGCATAAAATTAGGGTCACCCCGTAATTTGAATTTATTTTAGAAATTATTATTCCGTTTTAACTATTTTCGGTTGTAACATAGTTTACTAATGGATTTCTTGAAAAAAAAAATTGTTTCGACAAGCGTTTGAGATAAAAAGGGCCCTTAGAATAATTTCTAAAAACAGTTATCAGCACAGTTTTTGTTTCTATGGTTTTAACGTCAATTGTAAATTGTTTGTGTGTTGATATCACTGTCAGTGTATTGCAATGAGCATAAATTCTGTTGTGGTGGCAAGAATTGTGGCGGCGTTAGAAGATGGCCACGGTCAGCGCGAAACTGCGAGAAACGTTGGTGTAAGTCTCTCGAGTGTGCAACGAGTATGGCAACGGTACGAAGAGACCGGTCTGCTTACTCGAAGACCTGGTTCAGGTCGAGGCAGGATTACAACAGCTAGAGATGACCGCTTTGTCGTTTCTAGTGCTTTGAGAAACCGAACGGTCACGGCAGTTTCTCTTCGAAATCATCTGCAAGAAGTGAGAAATGTAAACATAAGTGAATGGACAGTTAGGAGACGACTTCATGCTGCTGGTTTATCTTCTCGAACTAGAGTAACTGGACCGCCGCTTTCCCGTGAACACCGAATTGCCAGATTGAATTTTGCACGAGAACACTTGGCTTGGACAATGCAGTTGGAGTCGTGTATTGTTTTCCGATGAATCAAGATTCTGTCTTACGGGCTCAGACAAACGTGTAAGAGTGTGGCAACGTCCAGGCGAGAGATATGCTCAAGCATGTGTTGCCGAGCGTCTTCCATTTGGTGGAGGGTCAGTTATGGCATGGGGAGGCATATCGTTTGATGCTTGCACGGAGTTAGTCTTTATCGAGAATGGGACATTGACAGCGCATAGGTACCTGACACAGATTCTGGAAGACCATGTTTTACCGTTTATGGTTATTCTTGGAGACGAGGCAACATTTATGCATGATACTGCACGGCCCCACACTGCTAGGATAGTTACTGAGTATCTTGACGAGGTTCAAATCACACGATTTGTTTGGCCTGCTCGCAGTCCAGATATCAATCCCATAGAACATGTTTGGGATGAGATGAAGAGACGTTTACGGAGTCATGTGCCGGCCCCCAGAAATTCGAGAGAGCTTCGCGACATATTGGTGCAAGAATGGAATAATCTTCCGCAGAATGTGATCCAAAATCTGATCCAAAGCACGCCTCGTCATTTGCAAGCTGTTATCACTGCCAGAGGAGGGAATACTCGCTACTGAAGTTCTTAAAATTTCTTTTTTTTTTCAACAAAAAGCACATCAAATTAAAATTGTCCCTTTTCAATATTTAGTATATCAAAGGAAAATTCATCATTTCCATTATTCTTAATAAACTTTAAACGACAAAAACGTTGTTTTCTGTAAGCAATCCGTTAGTAAATTATGTTACAACCGAAAATAGTTAAAACAGAATAATAATTTCTAAAATAAATTCAAATTACGGGGTGACCCTAATTTTATGCTCGGTAGTGTATATTAAAGAGAAGTGGGCTTAACGAGTCACCCCGTCTGACTTCGCTTTGTACTGGTATACACTGTGTTAGTTTTCCATTTATCTTTGCCTGTATTCGATTATGGAAGTAGATGTTTTCGATGGTTTGTGTAATATTGATTGGTATATTTCTTTTATACAGTAGGTTTAAGACGTCTTCGACTTAGATGCGATTGAAAGCCTTTGTCAGGTCTATAAAACATAGATATGCTGGTTTATTGTACTCGATGGCCTTTTCTGTAATTTGTCTTAGTACAAATACGGCATCTACGTAGGATCTTCCGGATCTGAATCCTTGTTATTCATCTGATAAAGTTGTTAGTTTATTGATTTTGTTGGTTAGGACTTTTGTGGTAAGTTTAAGTGCGGTGTTCAGTAGATTTGACTTTGATTTGATAATTGTTGGGGTCTTCTTTATTTCCTTTCTTTATCTATATCCTCTGGTATCTTGCAGTGCAATATTAATTTTTGTATAAGTTTTGTCATCTCTAGGGTTATACTTTCTCCTCCATGTTTTAGAAGCTCGTTGGTTATTCCGTCTGGTCCTGGTGACTTTCTATTTTTGAGTGAATTTATGGCTATCTCCACTTTCTGAAAACTGATTTCTATTTCGTGTCTTAATTCAGGTATGTTATTGTGTTGATTATTATTTTCCTTTCCTTTAAGCAGTTCCGTCAGGTATCTTTCCCATTCGTTTGCTGGTATGTTATTGTATTCCTTTAACTCTGCCATTTCTCTCCGTTGGTTTCTTATGAATCTCCATATTTGTTTTTGTGTACCGTAGAAGTCGCTTTTCATCCTTTTTGAAAACTGTTCCCAGTGTTCATTTTTTGTTCTTCTTACCAACTGCTTTGTTTCATTTCGTATTCTTCTATATATGTCTCTGAGATTCTGGAGTATTTGATGTTTTGTACTTCTTGTAGGCCTCTCGTTTGTCTTTTAGTTCTTTTATGAACCATGGTGTATTGTTGTTGTTTCTTTTGTTCAGTATGAGTTTGCGTTTTCCTAGAGCTTCTGTTGCTGCTTCTTCAATGTTGTTTTTAATTTTCTACCAGCTCGCGTTTATATCTTCGATGTCGTCTATTTGTTTCAGCTGTATCAGCTGTGCTAGCCTCCTTTGGCACATTTCTCTTGTAGAGTTGTTTCACAGTGATTCTACATTGAATTTTTCCTCTGTGATTTCCTTTAGAAAATGTTTTGGTGTTATTTTCATTCTTATTTTCGCTAGTACTAGTTTGTGTTCACTCCCTGCGTCTGCTGAGTTTAAAGTTCGGATATTTAGAATCTGGTTTGGGTGGATTTTTCCATTAGTGACTATAAATTCAATCATAGATTTATGCCCCCTGTAGTTTTCAAATGTATATTTATACTGAAGCTTATGGTCGAAAAATGTATTATTGATTCCTATTTCGTTAAAAGCATAGATATTAGCCATGAGTTCTCTATTTGCGTTGACATGGTTTTCATTAAATCTTTGTTTTACTCCTGGAACTATTTCATTTCCGATTCGTGCAATAAATTCTCCCATAAGAATTGAGGGTTATTCATGAGCTATTTTTTATCCAGGATGGTTTGCAATTTTTCGTAGAATGCCTCTCGTTTCTCCTTATATACCGCTTTATATCGGTTCTTTGGGCCTTGTTTTCTTTTACAATGGGTAGGGTGCTAACCTGACCTCTTTCCTTATGTCCTCTTTTATCCGGGCTTCGGACCGGCTGTGGGCATAAACGCGGCTTCTGAGCTACTCAATCCACCCAGTCCTCGCGCTCATAACCCCCAGACAGAGTTGTGTTTTATTTCTCTACGTATTAATGATGCACGGGTAAAGAACCATGGACTCAACTGTATATAAGCTCCTTCTACATGTGATAAGTTGTAGATGTTGGCATTGGACTATTTAAAAGAAGATTCTGTAAAAAGTGAAATCAGAATATTTTTCTCAGCGGTGGTGGCGCAGAAACAACCCGGACTAATGTAAAATATTTCAGAGTGGCCGGTTTTTTCTCCGTCACTTTATTTGAAACATTTCAAATAATTTCCATTTTAATGATATTTTTGTGCATAATTTAACTGCGATGATTTTTTGTCATTAGTTTCACTACGTAGTTTTATAGTCTTGTTACGAAGTTAAATTTTAGAAAACTTTCAAGTACCTATATCTCATTTTCAGAATTATCTATTTATACCAAACGTCAAAGTAACGACGAATTGATGTTTGAACTTCCTGATTGCGTGACAATGGTTGAAAGTTCTAAAACGGATTTAAAAGGCAAAAGATCACGCTCAAGACCACGTAAAACAGGTAAATTAAGTGTCTATAATTATGCTGTTAATTCCAAATTCAATGGATTAGTTCTTTTACAACACATATATTACATAACTTCAGTATATTATATTCGGTAGAAAAAATATATCTAATTTTCAGAATCTATTTATACAGAACGTCAAAGTAACGACAAATTGGTGTTTAAACCTCCTGATTGCTTGGAAATGGTAGAAAGCTCTAAAACGGATGTAAAAGTTAAAAAATCAAAACGTAGAAGACCCCGTAAAACAGGTAAATTATGTGCCCATAATTATAATCATTCATTGGGACATTTGAGTATGAGGGATTATAATTTGATGTAGCTGATAGAGGACGCCACATATGTGGCGTAAATTTACGCTTAACTTTTTTGCTCTTCGAGTTAGCGCTATTTGTGTTAAAAAATATTAAAGTTACATTATTTTAACAACAAAAAGATATACCTGTTAGTAACTTCAAAACTTAACACGTTAGAAGATAATCGCATTTAACAAATCAGCTGCATAATAATTGTTAGTTGTGATATTTGTGCTTAAAAGCACCGAATACCTGTGGATAAGCATAATTAATAGTTTATGCTCATAAAATAAGCTCAAAGATGGTTATGTAAAACCACAAAATACTTTGTTACCGCTGCTAAATGTTTTATTTGAAGCCAGTTTTGATGTCATTATTAAACAAACCCCGTGCATTATGGGAAGTCTTAACATAGTAGGCTGATGTCACGAATGCTTTTGACAACTAAAAATAAGTCTTGTTTCGATTACGCAATGACTTTTGTAATATCTAGTTTATTTTGGTTTATTAAAGGAAACCAGAAAATGCTGAGTCATAATAATTTTTCTAATATCGATATGAAAGATATGATTGTTATTTATTGTCAGCAATATTTTAACGGGCATGCAGCGAAAAGCGAATATTTAAGACGATGCCCAAACAGGCTGCAACCTAATCACCAAACCTTTAAACATATATTTCGGAATTTAGGCGAATATATGGGGCGGCCTCTATCAGCTACACCAAAGTATGGATCAAATTATAATTCCTCATACTCAAAAGCCCCCAGTTATAATTTTTTTACATAAATGTCCACAAACATGAAAGTTATAGAGAAAAATAAAATTTTTAATTTCAACTGTTTAACACCCTCTATCTTTCGTAAGGTTGATCTGCACCCTATATTAATTTGTTTCTGATCCTAGAGATGGCTCTACTGCGGTATGCTGCTGTGGTAAATTTTTGAACTTAATTGTAGATTTCTACATGATGACTCCCTAACATATGAATATTTTCAAACCCTAACATAAATTACAGTTTTTTATTGTTATATCCATTGGCTGAGTTGCCAAGTTGGCACACAACTAAATAACAGCAACCTAGTAAGCGTAGAAATTAAGAGAAGAATATACCTGGCGAACAGAGCTTACTTTGGACTAAAGCAGCTCTTAACATCACACATAATTAGCAGAAAAACCAAGATACTAATATATGAAACTCTTATTAGACCTGTCCTGACATACGCGTCAGAGGCATGGACTATGGTAAAAAGCAACGAAGAACTGTTAGGCGGCTTTGAAAGAATAATACTTAGGCACATATACGGAGGAGTACAAGAAAGCGGGATATGGCGCAGCCGCTACAATTTTGAGTTGTATCAATGCTAAGAAAAATGCAACATCGTCCGGTCTATTAAAATTAATAGACTAAGGTGGCTAGGACACCTTGAAAGAATGGACACTGGAGACCCCAAAGACAGATATTGTATCAAGAGCCAGTAGGAACCAGGAAGAGAGGCAGGCCAAGATCTAGATTTAAAACTCAAGTCGAAGATGACTTAAGGAATCTAGGGGTTAGAAATTGGAAAGCCAGGGCGAAAGATAGTGGGGAATGGAGACTAAAACAGGCCAAGACCCACACAGGGTTGTAGAGCCAAAGATGATGATGAAATTGTATGTTTGATTTTCCCGCTTTATACTTGGAAAAAAGTAGTTTTTTGAGTTTTTTCGAAAACGAAAACATGAAGTTTTCTCAAAATTTGTCAAAATACTTCTAGTTATCACATATACCTTCTTAAATTTTTTCAAATTGTTTGAATGTGTAGTTTATCATTTGGGAGTGCAGATCAACCTGCAACCTATCAACATTTTATTAAAGCAAATTGGCTTAAATCGTAATATTTTAAATCTACCGCTTCTTTTTGTACAATTACTGAAGGACCAACCTTTATATATGCAGGAGTTTATTACAGTACTTTGGGCTGTGCGTGGCAATTCGAACGCCGTTCTTTTTTGTTCTGCCATTAGTCTTATTCTATATTACTTTTATTTATGGTTCCGCTAATGCTATTATACCATAATTTCCTTCGTCTTCCTTTTCTTCTTCGTCTCTTCTGATCCGATCCAGTCGCAAATTTTTATTAGTAATCTATCACCGGTCATTCTTCTCATATGACTATACCAAGAGAGCTGTTTTCCCTCTATGATATGTGTAACCGATGTCTCTACATTTTTTATTTTTTAAATTTTGTGTTTTCTATGATCCGTGGCCATCTTGGGAGGGGCGTAACTTATAACTTACCTGCACACGTACCACACCTGGCGGCAATCATCTAAGGATGCGAATGCACGTTCATGTCAAATGTCAACGGACGTCTGACCTTGCATCGTGTGTATATGATACTATATTATTTATCTATGTGTATATGTATCATTGAGGTTCATTCGCTGACCTTTTGCATGTCCGTCAGAAGGCTCTTCTTACCTCCGCATGAACAAGTTAAATTTTTCAGTAGAGGTTTCTTCAACATCTACCGATAGGACACTAATATGCATGTATATATATATATATATATATATATATATGTTCTCGTTGCCACATAAATATTTATCTCAAATCTTAATTCAATCAAGTTTTTATTTGTAATCGTATTACGTTATCTGTTTTTTTTTATATTCCATAATAACATTAATTGACAATTAAAAACAATTTGTTTTATAGATTCCTCTATTAATTATTGTAACTCCAAAAGTACCAAGACTGATGATGGAAGCAGAAAAACACTTGGCACAGGTAAATTAGATATGTGTAAATATAATATTTTATTTAAACAAGTATAGTTGCAGTAATAAATATAGTAGAACGCTAACATTCGTAGGTTTTGATAGTTCTGACCCTCTAGACCCTCCCTCTTACCGCATGCTTGCATTGATAACTGATGTAGAATACTTTTTGTTGATGTTAACACTAAAATAACTTTATAAAAACAGCGTTAAATCTAAAATTAACGTAAATATACAGTTTAAAATTTTTAAAATTCAAAAATACAAACCCAATATTACACTATACAGTTAAAAAAAAAATTAAAATTCATAAAAAAATGCAAACATGTCCCCGCTTTTTTATTTATTTCAAAAATACAAAACCTTAAAATATAACAACTTTTTTAAAACGAAAGTCAATTTAAAGTTTAAAACAGTACACTTGTCACTTCAAATACTTATAGACTTAATTCAGTTTCTCTTTTTTCTGTATTTTCTGCGTCATTATCATCAATTCAATAATAAATTTATTTCTGTCGTTAATGCGGAAGTGCCAAATCTTCTTATACACTCCCCGGCACAAAATTGTGAACTAAAAATGTTTGATTAAGTTTGACACTTTTTTTGTTTGTATTCCGATTTTCAAAATTTTTGCATAAGTTTGTAGGGATATATGTTGTACTCAATAACCGAATTCGGCCATTGACCGAAATTTACGTGTACCCACAACGCGTTGTGAAGTTCGTTTATTTCTCACATCGCGTTTCGTGTATTTTTGACGTGCACAGAATACGTTAATGAAAATGATGGCTATAAAAGATGTAAATAATGCTACATAATGTAAATAAAAATACAAATACCCACATAAGTAAACTTCTAATTTTATTAAAAAAAATTTTTTTTTATTTATTTATTTATTGCTAATTTACAATCTACTTCAATACAGTAATAAGTAAATATGATGTATGTTCTTGATTTGTGGCAGGTGTCGTCCATTGACGACTCTCTGGAATTTACCTAGCAGCCAGATCTTCTGGCCAAAGTCTTTTTAGACGTCTGCCAACCAGTGGGGGGTTGAATAATTCGTCTATGAGATGGTTTGGATGGTCTGCGCTGCGATTCATGTATCTTCTGGAGTGGTCAGCAATCACATCATTGATGAAGGGGATGTTGAGGTCTGCATGAAGGGTTTGGTTTGACACATACCATGGGGCTTTAGCTAACATACGAATAGTTTTTGACTGGAATGTCTGTAGTATTTTGGTGTTGGTTGGTTTGCTACAGCGCTACAGCTCAATTCCGTATGTCCACACTGGTTTGAGTATTGTTTTATAGATGGTCAGTTTGTTTTCTAATGAAAGTTGCGATCTTCTGTTGATTAGCCAGCTCATATTATTAACTTTTAGGTTGAGGTGTCGTCGTTTGGCTGCAATATGTGATTTCCAAGTAAGTTTTTCGTCTAGATGAAGGCCCAGGTACTTTACTTCTGTTTTTATTGGTATAGATGAATTATTTAGGTGTAGTTGTGGACATCTAATTCTTCGATTTGTGAAATTTACTTGACAAGACTTGTTTGTGTTGACGTTTATTTTCCAGCATTTAAGCCAGTCTTCTAGTTCATTGAGATGATTTTGCAATTTGTTAAATGCTAATATTTCGTTGATGCCTGATGCTAGTATACCAGTGTCATCCGCAAATGTTGCCATTAGTGTATTTTCGCTAATAGGAATATCAGCAGTGAAGATTTGATAAAGGAATGGGCCAAGTACACTGCCTTGAGGTACTCCGGATTTTATTTGGTGGTAGTTGGATAGAGCACCTTCGTATTTAACTTGGAATTATCTGTCGGACAAGTATGATTTAAGGAGAAGGTATATTTGGTCAGTTAGCTGAGCTTTTATTTTAAAGAGAAGACCCTCGTGCCACACTCTATCAAAGTCTTGCTGTATATCGAGGAATACTGATAGACAGATTTGTTTCCCTTCTAGGCTCTCTTTTATTTTGTTGACTAATCTATAGCACTGTTGTATGGTTGAGTGATTTGACCGAAAACCAAACTGATGATCTGGGATAAGGTTTTCTATAGGTATTATTGTTTCTATTCTGTTAAGGATTAACCTTTCGAAGACTTTTGATAAAGTCAGAAGGAGACTTATTGGTCTGTACGAACTGGCTTCAGTTAGAGGTTTACCTGGTTTAGGTATCGTTATAATTTGTGCATACTTCCATTGCACTGGAAAATAGCATAGTCTCAGGAGGCTATTAAAAATAATGGTTATTAAAACGACACCTTTTCTTGGGAGTTTTTTTAAGATTTCGCCAGTTATAAGGTCATATCCTGGAGCTTTATGAGGGTTAAGCAGGTTGATTTCGTTACGGACTTCGTTTGGTGAGAAGTATTTTAGTGGTAATGATAGCTGACATGACATTCGACTGATAGGGATGCATTTAGGAAGTCTCTAATTTTCTCGTCGTTAATATCGTTGGCCTGTGGGGTGGAGAAGACGGTTGATAGATGTTCTGCAAATCTGTTGGATTTTGCTATATCTGATCGAGCCCAGGTTCCATCATTTTTCCTAATTGGTGATTTCATTACTACCGGCTTTTTGAATTTCTTTGTGGCTTTCCAAAGAGAGTTGTAGTCAAAAGAAAGGTTTGTGACATATCTTTCAAAAGATTAGTTTTTGGCTGCTTGGATAGCGTAATGAAGTCTGTGTGTGAGCCTGTTTAGATTTGTTTTATCTAACGCGTTTCTTGTTCTTTGCCATTTTCGACGGGCTCTTCTTCTCTCTTCTACTAGTGTTCTAGTGTGGAGGGGTATACTATACCTTTCATCAATGGTTTTTTCCTTTTCAGGAGTAGCTTTCCAAGCGGTCTGTTGTATTTGTTCCGTTAGATATTTTACAGCTTCTTCAATATCGTTTTTGTGTTTGAATCGAATGTCAAGAGATATTTTTTCATTGATTTCTTCTTTTAATTGAACCCAATTCGGGTTACTTACTGGAACATAGCTTGATGCAAGAGTTTTCCAAATTATATTGGTACTTAAGGTAATCAAGATGGGACTGTGGTCCGAATGTAGATCAAAACTGGGGGTGATGTCGCTGTGTATTTCAGGTATTCCCTTAGTTATAGCAAAGTCTAGCAGATCAGGAATTTTGTTGTTATCAGTGGGTAAGTATGTGGGGGTACCAGTTATTAGGTATTTCAGGTTATCTTGTATTATCTTTAATAGATTTCTGCCTTTTGGAGATATCAGTCTTGCTCCCCAGGTTGTATGTTTTGCATTCTAGTCCCCTGCCACTAGGAAATGTGAGCCAAGTTGTTCAAAAAACTCTCTCTATTCCTCCAGATGGATGGTATTGGTGGGCTGTAGATAGAAGTTATTGTTAATGGGAAGGTGAGCGCATGTACTTTTATGATAGTACTCTGAATTTTGTTGGTTCGTAGTGTTTTATAGCTGTACGAATTATTACAACTGAACCAGCATGGGCTGTTTCATCTGGATGGTTTGCTTAATACACAGAGTAGTGTGGAATTTTTATAAAAGACCTCTCAGTTGTGTGACTCTCAGATATAAGTAGGATGTCTATTTTGTTTAATTTTAGAAATAGTATAATTTCTTGCACATGGTTTGTTAGACCATTTGCGTTCCACTCTGCTATTCTAAGTGAGTTAGCCATTACGACGTTCTATCTATCACTGTTGTAATCATGCTTAGTATCATGCTGTTTTGGTTTATCAATTGTGCAAACATATTTTTAAATTCGTTGAGGAATTCTGTAAGTTTATTTGAAAGGTCTGAATTATTGTTGTTGGTCTTGTGAAGAAGTATTAGTTGCTGCAACTTGAGCATATGTTACATGTGATTGGCGTATGTGGTGAGCATTAGTGTTATTATTATTTAGGCTTGCAACTCTAGGTATAGGAATGCTGCTTGTTATATTTTTGTTTTTTGAATTTACTAGGTCTTTATATATAGCACATCCTTTATAGTTTGCTGGATGATTGCCATTACATAAGGCACATGTTGCTGGTATGTCGCGTGCTTTTTTGCAGGTTTTTGTTTCATATGATCCACCTCATTTAACACAGGTGAATGGCCTCAGGCAGTAACTTTTTGAGTGCCCGTATTTTTGACACCTTGTGCATTGTACTATTGCATTTTTTATTCTAGGTGGTTCTACTGTTATTATGTAGTTTCGTAGGACTTGCAGGTTAAATATATTTTTCTTATTTTCATTTGGCTCTATATCGACAAAGAATAAGGGCAATGGTTCTTTGGTAACTCTATGTCTAACATTAATTATGTTGTGAACTTTAAAACCCTTATTATTTAATTTAAGCGAGATATCTCCTGTGGGTATTGAATGGTGTAATCCTCTTATGACAAGTCTATAGGCCCTCTCTTGTTTGGGTTGGTAAGTGTGATGTACAATGTTTTCTTTTCTAAGGTGCTGTATGAGTGTCCTGTAGGTGTCTGAGTGTGTAGGGTTAAATTTTACTGTATTATTTGAAATGGTTTTGGTGTAATATGTTTCTGCGGCAGTTCGAAACGTTTGCTATTATAGCATTATAGTCAGTAACTCCATAAATATAGATTGGTGGCGATGAGGGATCTTTTTTGGTTATATTTGTGTTTTGTGTATTTGATAAATTGTCTGTTTGTTCATCTAGATTTTCTTTTGAGAGGGAATCAAATCTGTTTTGTGTTTGGATTTGGTTGGGAATTTCTGAAGTTGTTTGTCTTTTCACCCTTTTATAATCACTAGCATATGATCCGAATCGATGTTGGCCCCTCTGTGAGATCTAACGTCATTTATCGATTGTTTGTGTGTCTTTTAATCAGTACATGGTCTATTTGATTCCCCTCCAGACTTTCTGGTCTCATCCATGTTATTTTGTGTGTCTTTGTGTTTATATCTTGTGCTGCTTAGATTTTAATATTACATAATTGAAAAAATAATATATGTACAGCTGGTTCCTAAAAAAACTGATTCGACTCTTACAGCGTATTTTGTAGAAAATTGAGCAGTGTATTTTGATGGATAAATACTTGTTATTTAGATACTCTTACTGTCACTGCCAAATCTTAAAATTTGTCAGATAACATTTTGTTCAACCTCAAAAAATGGCTCCACATTGTAGCGTTTTAAATTTGTTAATATTTAATATCTATATAATAGTAAAAAATTCTGTTTTAAGTTTTGTCTTCAGTTGTTTCAAAATATAGTTGTTTTTGTCTCTGTTACATTGTAAGGTTAAATTATGCCGGTTTAAACTAGGAATCGAGGACGTTTAAAATAATCAATACAATACGTGTTATATGTTATTTCGACGAATTTAAAAGAGTGGTTTTTTTTTTCGTTGAAAAGGATTTGTTACATTCGAGTCCCCTAATATAATATTGCAAGTCAGGTATACGGTTTTTCTAAGACGTATTAACTGAGAATATTTTTTTTGTCTTTGTTTACATTAAAATTCCCCCATTCTCTGTATGTATTGTGAGGTAAAAAATTTCCAGTTAACCAATTTAAAAGTAGATGTTTCGAGATTATTTTTTGTCGGTTCGTTGCTAAGAACTAGGTCAAGTGAAGGGTAGATTGTTTGTTTTAAGTTTGTAGGCAAAAACTAGCTGTGAGACGTAAAGGGAATTTATTTTGCGTTGAAATTTGTAAAATGTAAGGCATCGAGGAGTCAAGCGATAGATCTGAGACAGAAAAGATGTTTTGAGTAATTAGGAATCGCGAGTCGATTCAATTTCTTTGTGTTGTGTTTTAATACCGGTTAAGGTGATAATACTCTTTGCAATATGGCAGTTTAAAACAGAGTAATCACTATAAGATTTGTGCACCGGCACTGAAGAAATTTTGTAAAATAAGTATATAGGATGTCCCCGTCGTCAGCTTGATTTCCTCCACCAAGTTTCTGTTTCAATCGTTCCTGCCCGCGTATGGAGATGGTTTCTTTTTGTTCGAGTTCAGAGTTTTGTCCTTTGCAGCTCCAATCCCAGAGATGTTAACAATTTTTTTGAAAGTTAAGTGAGAGACAACTGAAATTAAGGTAACAATTAATATTTTAAATTTTAAAGTAAAGACAGACATTTTTTTTTTGATAATTATTAATAATTGCTTTCATTAAAATTTAAAAGGATTTATAATATTTAATAAATTGTAAATTTTATGGTTTAACTTAGCTGTCATTTTAATTGTTTTTTTTTTAAATTTAATGTTAACATATGACAGCTAGCTTTATTTGTTTCGATATTAATTTGTTTTGTTTGTTTTAAACAAAGGTTAATTTCTGTGCGGTAACATTTGTAAGTTTTTGTAGTATCTCCAACTCTTTGTAAACGGAGTTTGTAAACGGACACATGTAAGTTTTTTTTTTATTCTGTATTTGGCAACTATTTATATAGTATATTTTTTATGCCATTTATGTGTTGATAACTGTTTGTATGAGACAAAAATAAATGTTTTGATTTGTTTCTCTGATCCATCATTTTATTTATTTTAGAAAATCTCCTAACCTTTTTTGTGTGTTTACTTTTTAGGAAGGAAGAGCCCTTTCCTTCTTTCCTCCAGCAAGTTTAGGATCCTTCAAAGCGGCGCCCTTTTTCTAAATTGCTAGAAGCCTTTCCTTGTTGTATTAATTGTCCAGTTGTCCAGGAGATTTACTTAAGTACCCCTTTATTTCATATTTTGGTAGCTACCCCAATCTGACAACCTTTTCGTTCACTTATCCACTACCCCAGCTCTCCAGCAACCCTCTGAGTGCCGTTCGCATACGTAACGATTGTTTTGCTTGCCCTATTTTGCCCCCATAGTTTCTGTCCCCTATTTCTACCCCATGTTCTTACCCTGAGGTAGGCAAAAATAATTTCGTTACAACATGCTAGCAAAGAACTTAAAGCAAGAATTGTAACGAAATTAGAAGATGGTTGGTCTATCTGCCATAGCGAAATATTTTAACGTAAGCAGAACAACAGTTTTTAATACTAATAAAATATAGAGAGAACAAGAAACTGTCGAAAGAAAGCAAGGTTCTGGAAGATCAAAAACGTCTACCGCTCATGACGATCGTCCGCTTTTGGAGAGATTAGAAGAAAATCCTTTTGAAGATGCGAAAACTGCACGAATTATGTCACAGTTTTCGGGAAGAAAGACAACAACTTGGCGCAGAATTAAAGTATGGCGTCTTAGGTACTGAACTGTAGCAAAAAAGCAAGCTCTTACATCACAACAGAAGCAATCAAGACTTTCTAAAGTTTCTTTTTCAATCTTCTAAAAAGGCCAAAATTGGGGTGTATAGACCAGATAATAATAGATTTAGACCTCTTTATGTTGATGGATCTCAAGCAGCTGGTCATTTTAGCGCCAATGTATGAGGATGGATTTCATCAAGAGAAATGGGAATTGTATGGCGTATTGATGGCAGGTTTGTTGGGCAGACTTATCTGAATATTATAGAAAACATCATGTTTACCAGTGTAGAACAGTTGTATCCAGAAAATAATTTTATCCTCCAACAAGGTAATTGTCATGTTCACACTGCAAATTTAATAAACCAATGGCTCCAGAATAACAACATCGAAACCTTACCATTGCCCAGCTACAGTCCAGATCTAAACCCAATCGAGAATGTGTGGGGGTTACTATAAAACGGTTGTATCGGCTTAATTTTATACCTCAAAATGCTGAAGAGCTGTGGCACGGTATACAACAGGTTTGGTAAGAGCTCTCTGAAGAAGACAATTTCATAGTTCCTTTCACGCAGATGGACCAAAGACTACAAGCTGTTATCAATGCTGATGGAGATATTACAAAATATTAATTTTATTTTTACATACCTAAATTTAGTATAGTTTTGGTGTTCCAGACCCTCGCTTTCTTTCGAGAGTTTCTTATTCCCTCCATTTTTTATTAATAGAAAAACTGTGGTTCTGCTTATGTTAAAATGTTTTGCTGCTTCTAATAGTGCCCAGTTATCTTTTAATTTGGTTACAATTCTTACTTTAATATATTGTAGAGTTACGTCGTTTGTTTTATTCTTCTTCTTCTTCTTCTTCTTCTTCTTCTTCTTTTGGCATCATAACCCTGGATGGGTCTTTGCCTGTCTGGCTATGTCCTTCCATTCAGATCTCTCTTGTGCCCTTCTTCTCCATTGTCTTATGTTCATTGTTTTCAGGTCGTCTTCCACGTCATCCAACCATCTCGTTCTGGGCCTTCCTTTTTTTCGCCTTCCTATGGGCTTCCATTGTAACATTTTCTTTGTTGTTTTTGCATCGTTTTGTCTCTGCACATGTCCCAGCCATGACAGTCTTTGACTTTTCACAAATCTTACAATGTCATAACCTTCATTTAACTCATTAACCTCGTCGTTTCTCCTGATTCTCCATGTGCCATCTTCCTCTTGTACCGGGCCATATACTTTCCTCGGTATTTTTCTCTCGAATGTCCTGAGTTGGGCTTCATCTTTTTTCGTCATTACCCAAGTTTCACATCCATAGGTTACTACGGCTCTAATCAGTGTTCTGTAGATAGTCATTTTGGTTCTTTTGTCTAATAATTTCGATGTCATCAATCTTTTATTAGCATAGTATGTACGATTCCCGCTGGAAATACGTGCATTAATTTCGCTACTTACGGAGTTCTTCTGATTGATTTCTGTGCCGAGATATGTAAAGGCATCCACTCGTTCGATAGTATAGTTGTCTATTGTGATATTATTTTCATTGTCAGTTATTCTTTTGACTGTCATATACTTCGTTTTTGCTTCGTTTATTTTGAGACCTCTTTTTCTTGCTTCAGGATCAATTTGTTTGAACACTTCCATTAGTCGTGGCTTATTCCTACTAATGATGGCTACATCGTCTGCATATGCAGTAATTTGTGCTGATTTGGTGTTTATATGGCCGGTTATATTGGTTTTTCTGATGACTGCCTCAAGAACTAGGTTGAATAGCATGGTTGATAGGGCATCTCCCTGTCTTACTCCCATGTTGATGTTAAACAGGGGAGTCTGTTCTCCATCTACTCTGACTGCGGCTTTTGAACACTGCAACGTCATTTTTATGAGGCTGATGTATTTCTTAGGTATACCTAGATTACAAAGGTCTTCCAGCATTCTGTCTCTTTTCACACTATCAAAAGCTTGTTTAAAGTCTATATACATATTATATAGGTCTATGTCGTATTCATAAGCTTTTTCTTGTATCGTTCTTAGTATGAATATTTTATTTGTAGTGGCTCTATTTGGTCTGAATCCATTTTGATAATCACCAAAATCACCGTTTGTTTTATTCCTTAATAATAATAAAAATAATAACAACAACCCTATTTTATTTAAAAACTATCATTTATATAGGTACTCTTTGTAAAATGCAGGAATTCAAAATAATATCAAAATTTAGACCTTAATAATTATTACAATTTATGAATTAATATAATCAATTGTTTTATTTGTTTATTTTATTATTTGTCTGTCACAATAAATATAATATGATGTCAGACCAATCAAATACACTGCTCAAACTGATCAAATCTTACTAAGAGTCGTATCAGTTTTTTTAGGAACCAGCTGTACTTTAAGTTGTGACTTTTTTTAACAATCTTCGGTTTTAAAGAACTGAAATGTATAAATATATTATTTTTATCATTTATGTGCTAATATTTACACAAAAGACCATTAATTCTAACGAATACTGATTTATTTGTATAATATTAATTATAAAAAAGTGTAATTTATAAATTATTAATAATAAAACTATGTTTTCAGTTCAAATTGACGCATCAAAAATGTTTATGTTTAGAGGAAAATTTGGTGTTGAACCAGAGGTGGTTAAACCATTGGCAAGAAATTGGGATAATCCGAACAAAAGTTTTAGCATCTGTAAGTAATAATAAGCGACCTTTAAAAGATGATTTTTTTTTATTAAATTACAATCTTTTTTAAATTTTAGTGGAGAAAAGTGTTATTATAGATCGGGGTTTCTTATCTCTGCAATGTCCAAAAACCAGGAAATTATATTCACCGACTCAATGGTTAGACAGCGTCATCATCAGCGTCGATAAATAATAAACAGAAGCTACCGTTTTTACCTATAGATTAATGTAAATTATAAACGTTTCATCCAAAGGCTAGAATCACTTCAATGTTACTGACATTGTTATTATTTACAATCTCAGAGATTCATATACATATAACTAGCACGGTGGTCGCTAATATGTATAAGCGGAAAGTTTTTAACGGCGTTGACAAATCGTTTTTACAATTATTTTATTAAAACCTTGACGGCCTGTTTCGCACTCTACAATTTCAGCCCATCTTCAGGTTCTTGATAAAAGATTACTAAACCAATATCGATACAAGGAGCAAGGTTTAAAATAAGCACTCTCATTGCTCGATTCTGGCATTTTCGAAAATCGAAAATTTTGAAGAAAAAAAAAAGGCGATATATTTCTTAATATATTTTTCTTTTCCCGGCAATTCTTCCTAGAAGTAGGTCCTATAAGCGGATGCCTTCCTGATATCTTGCCTACCAACTAAAACCACCCTCTTCTACTTGTGCGTAGTTGAATGTTGCACCGTATCGTACTCCGAAAGTGGGATGGCCGCTGTAGGGCTGACGACCCTTTCAGAACACTTCCTTCTCTTATCTAGATCTTATCTCTGTAGTTGGTCCAGTCGGTGTTTCTCTTCTTCTTTTTTCTTAATGACCGTTCGGATGTAATTGTGTTCAGTATTTCATCCCTCCTTACTTCTCGTCATCGTCACGATCATCCCTCTCACAGTCACGGGGTTCATACCTATTTCTCTATACATTATGTTTCTCTGCACTGTTGTTCTACTACACTACAACATTGTGTGAGTAACAGTGTCGGAGTATTCGCAGTATAGGCATTTGCATGTATTTGTCTTTCTAAACCTATGAAGATACGCCCTAAAATGCCCATGTCTGCAAGTCCTAAGCACTCGCGTCAGGAAGTAATCCAGTCGCCTGTGACCACAGTCCACCCAGTTCCTTAGGGTCGGGATCAGCATCTTAGTCTACTGGACCACATCTTCCGTGTTGTTCCACTCTTCTTGCCATCTTTCCATTGATCTTTCCCTTTCTTCTTTTTTATGGCTGTTGTCAAATGCTCTCTTCTCTCATAGATATGTCTCTTTTCTACTGTTAACACATACAGTGGAACGCAACCCGTGATAGTCCACAAGGCCGCCGCAGATACAGTCCTGTAGGCGCATGCTACTAGTAACAAACTCGTTCTGTCCACTTGTATCAGGAGCCTCTTGTAGGTCGGTATCTCTACCGCTTGATCTAGCGAAGCTTCAACTTTAGCCCGTCTGAAAAATACGTTTTATCGAAGTGGGCAAAGTAGGCGGCGATGACCTCCGCATTCGACTCCAATTTTTGTTCGGCGAGTGACTGGAAACAAAACGAAAGTCGCACAGGCTCAACTCTGGAGAATACTGTAGATAAGGCAGTAATTCGTCAAATTTGGCCGTGACAACGGTGCAGGTTTGAGTCGGTTTCGTTGTCATGGTTGAAGACTACTTTTTTCTTCGCCAAATGGGGCGGTTTTTTCTGCAATTCGGCATCGAATCGGCCTAATAAATTATTATAGTAGAGCCCTGTGTCTATTTGGCCCTTCTCCAGATAGTTAATGTAGATCACACCTTGTGAATCCCAGAAAACGGTGGCCATCACCTTTCCGGCCGATAGGACACTCTTCGCCTTATTCGGAATACTTTCGCCGGGTGAAATCCACTGTTTTGACTATTCCTTGGTGTCTGGTGGATCCATGTTTCGTCGTTGGTCATAAAGCTGCGCAGAAACTCCTTCCGATTGCGCTTAAACAGCATCAAATACTCCTGTGAATCGGTCTCACGGTTGCGCTTGTTGCCCGTGAGCAAACGCGGCACCCATCACGCCGGCAAGTTTCTCATACCCAAAATTCCATGCAGGATATGCTATCCTTCGTTGCTATCGAAGCAGAATGGCACCGTACATAGCATCAATGCTCTCTTTGATTTCGCTGCGTGATTTCCCATCCAAGAGCAAGAATAAGAAAAAAAGAATTTTATTTCGGTATTTTAATAAAAATAGATTTCAACCATTCGTAACTGTTCCCGTATCATAGATTTGTAGAGGTTGGCCAATAGATAGATGTCTTTTAAAAATTTTTTTATAGGATTTCTGCGTGTTTAATTGTCTATTTGCCAGATCTATTCACTTCTGAATTCAATGACTTTCCTGATCCGCCAGCTTAGATTTTTTAGAAAGAGTTAAAGTTTCTGCACCAAAAGTCAACACTGAAAACACACATTGTTCAAAAACCTTTCTTTTTAAAAATAGCTGCATATTAGTTTTAAATACCGTATTTAGTATTGCTCTGAAGCTATTTTCTTACAGAATTTTAATATAATTCATTATTAACCAAAAATTAACGAGTAAATTAGCCAAAATTTTACTTTAGAATATGAATAATTTACCGTTTCGATTTCCACTTTAAAAATCGACCTCAAAATACAATTTTTTTTTGCTATCTACTAAAAGTATTCGAAAGACAAAATGCCTTAAGAAAAGGCCTTAAGGAACTATCCCTCATTCATCGACAATTGATCTATTGATCGACAATAATGTATCTATAGGCAGTTAGTATCTTTTTTTGTATAAATAATAAAAATGCAAAAAATCTGTTGGATGTAAATATTAGTGTAATATTTGAGGGGCTTAGAATAAAAGGGATCCAAGTGCAATTTTACTAGTTTTGAGATATTTAAGGTCAAAGTTTCTTGAATAATAAAAATTCCTTGTACATTAGCTACAGTCGTACATAGTATTATTATATTATTAAGGGACCAAAAAAATATTATACCTACACACATTTTCAAAAAAATAACCAATTCACCTTTATTTTGAAAAAATGCGCTTGGACCCCTCTTATTCTGAACGGTCAACCAATTATTATCTGGACTAAAATGCATCCGTAGGATCTGCAGGAAAAGAGGTAAATTTTGAAAATGTTTGTTTAAACCTTTATTGGGTAAATTATTTATTTATAATATGAAACGATAAAATAATAGAAGATTGCCAAAAATATCTTTTCACTAAGCAAGTTTCACTCATAATCAGAGTCCAGCACTGCTGTATCTTCCATGTCTTCGCCAAACTTAATTTGCTGCGATGCCGACTCCAACGTTTCAGTTTTTTCTTGAAAACCTTCTTCAGACGCTTCGTTGGCGGTCTTAGTTTTTAATTTTTTCTTGTGTTCATTGGGAAGGTTGTTGTAGAACTCGTGGTAAACCGGTGGAATAAAATCGAGCAGTTTTGAATATTGTCCCATTTCAATTTATTGATTTTTATCGGCTGAGCGTTAAGATTTTTTTTAAATATATTCTCCATGGTAATAGTAGAACGTCCAGCTCCTTTTTGTACACATACACATGTAAAAAATAAAAACTCTTCATTTAATGTTTCCTTAAAAGAAAACGAAAATGTTTCGGAAGATTTTTCATACAAAAAGTACCGCACTGGTCTCCATTTAAAAAAAAACACCTTTACTGTCTTTTTTGGGATCACTTATAACTTTGTTTATTGTTTCAAAACTGTAAAAGTTTTCTTGATTCATTCGGTGTACATTAAACTTTTTGCAAGCTGATTGAATTAGCTGGGCCCAGTGCTCTGGAATAAATACCTGTGGATTCTTACGCTTCACTTTTTCAATTATACCAAAATCTCTAACGCACTCCATAAATGTATGGCCTGGTTCCAAAAACTTGTGATGAATCTCTTGAATATGAGTAGATTTAACCAAGAACATAAACAACTTTACAATGTTTTATTTTTGTTCTGTCCACCACAGCAATCGCTATATGCGATGATCTTGGTAACACATTTAGAGAGTACGTTATTTGCAAAATGAATGAGGCACGAACCAATTTCTTGAGATCCCCTGCTTGAAATGGATTCATCCCAGATGTACATTTCTGATCTTCCTGTGGTTACATTGTGAACACAAAAATTATACGTCCAAAGCTGTCGCAAATAAAACGCTTTGGAAGTAGTTATTAAGGGAGTGGGAAGGGTTTGCTGAAGATCAAAACAGATTACGTTCGTATCTACAGATGCTTTGTATTTTTCACTATCTTGTTTTTTCATTGTTTCAGCCATCTTTGCTTTCCGTTTATGAAGCTCTTGATCAAATTTGGCTATTTTTACTTTTTCTGCATCTGCTGAATATTCTATAATATTTCTATCGGCGTCACATCTACGTAGATCAGATACAGATAAATGCCGTATTAAAAATATGTCTATAATATGAGAGCTTCACTGGATCCTCATGTAGTTCCTCACATTGTTGAACATATAACTGGTACATTTTGTTTAAATTCAAATCTGGTGCCAAGTATCTTGTGTTCAAATTTGAATTCCTTGAATAATGACTTATATATTTTGGAAATTTGGCTATATGCTCAATAACACTATTACGTTTCTGTGGATCCATTCTTTTAGTAGAATGTTGCCCTCTTTGATCTTTTTCGCATACACCAACCTGATCAGTTTTCTTACAAACAGTTCTAAATCTTTTATTGCTTATGTTTAATGTTCGAAGAAAGAACAGTTTGCAGACTCGTTTATTTAAAAGAAATATCTCTGTGCTGTAGCTTTTATTTTTTTCTGTCAATTTTGATCTAGCTACATTCTTCTTTTTTATACAGGAAAATAAAAAGGAATTTTGAAGATCATATGATGCCAGTTTGTAAAAGCTTTTGAACAACTGAATTCGTTTTTCTTCCGAGATGTTTTCGTTGCATTTATACCTGCAGTTATGGTTGTATTCCTGGACAGATCGTGCAGCATGGTTTTTCCCTTTATGAGCCACATATGCCATTCCAGTATTACGTAATTTTTTTCTTTTGTTAATTTTCCATTTGCTTTCATTTCTGCTCTTTTTACGTGTTTTTTTGAAGTTTACATTTTCTGACGATAAGGATTCTTCTGATGATAATGAACTACCTGGGTTAAATTCACTTTCTTCATCTGTTTCAAACAGATCGACGTTCTCTGAAACAAAACGTACCGATTACCAAATTGGTTTAAAAGTAATATTGTTAAAAAATTAAAAGAGAAAGTCCCAGTGGCTGGCTGTATACCGTAATTTTAAATTTAAAGTATTTTATTTCAGAGAAGTAAAAACTTAGTTTGTTACGTCTTCGGGTATATATTTTATTAAAAAACTTTTAAAATACTGCTAAGATATTTAAATAATACTACAACAGACGACGGTAAAAAAATTAAATTTTATTTATGTATTAAAAGCGGCACGATGTAGCCGTAAACAGCAATCATAATAAAAAATGTACAATCAATAACGTTAATTTTAAGGTTAGCTCAAAACAACAACATACTGAGTCTGAATTGAACTCTCATTTTAAAACTTAATAAATAAAAACCTACTTACCTTCACTGCCACTGCTATAATACATTTTATATAAATATTTTTAAACTATTTCTATTGTTTTATACACAATTTAGCCATAAATATCGAAGGTGATAATATACGTTACAACATATAAGTCAAAGTATACTGACTGAATTTAAGTTGGAAGTTGGAATATAAGGGAACCAAGTGCGCTTGGATCCATTTTAAACTGAAGGTTTCTATACTTTTATTTACAAAACTTTTTTCAAACCCCAGTAGATGGCAATCTATGTATGAAATCACTTGGATCTATTTTAAAATTAATAATACTATACTTTAGGTATTCAAATCTGTATTTAACTCGATATTAAAAAAAATGCACTTGGACCCCTTTTATTCTAAGCCCTTCATTTGTTTGAATTTTTATTTGTATTATATTTTTTTTTCTAGTGTTATTAGTTTTATTTAATATTATTGTTATATTTAATATGTTATTTATTTACCATAACTTTTACATACTCCAACGTTTGTAGCTTTTATACTGTAAAAAGATTTATACTTTAAAAAATCAGTTTATATTGAGACATTTTCTGTCAATAGATGTGCAGATATTGTCAATACAATAATATTATGTAACTTTTTACAAATTAATATCAATGTTTTTTGCTAAATATAACGGTTGTTTGTACATAAAATTATTAATCAATAAAAACTATTTTAATGAAACATCTCTAACCAATTATTATATAGCCGCTTACGTCTACTGCTGGAATTAGGTTTTCCTCCTTTATGGCAGTGTAGAAGTTGTTAGTTCTGTTGTATAGTCCGTTAAAAGTATGAGTGACCCAAGTTGTATCAATTTTAAATCCATTTTATATTTATACAAATTATGGATAATACAGAAGAAAAGAGGAATTAGTAATGAAATGAGAAGAACAATGAAAAGCGTTTATAAAAACAATCACAATCGTGTAATGAGCCAGAAAACATAAACAGAAGCAATTTCAACGAAAGGTCTGAGACAAGAGTTTAAGGTTGTAAGCATAACATTGTTCGTAATATACACTCATGGACAAAAATATCGAATATTTTGGAATTTTCCAATTTTTTTTTGTAGTCACTATTATTTTAAAATAATTTTAGATTACTGATAATACTCATATAGTAGGCTGATGTACTCAACTGGTTTGAAATATTTTGATGTTTATTTTGACGTTTATTAAGTGGTTAGGGTCATTCGTACATTTTATCATAAAAAACCTTCTTCACGTAAAGCAAAAATCATACTAATTCGGTTATTTTTAGTTTAATTTATTAAGTTTAATTAAATTTGTTTTTATTTAACTAAGTTTAAAATAAGTATCCCACCAATTCGACACTGCAATGAAGCCCAAGTAGCACATATTGTAATTTTTTACGAGGAAGGATATGCACAAAAAGATATCGCACAACGTCTTAGCAGAACTGAATCTATAGTTTCGAATACTCTAAAAAGGTACCGCTAAACAGGAAATTTTGTACGAAGGGCTGGTCAAGGACGCCCAAGGTGCACAACCGCAATTGATGACCGTTTTTTGGTTCTGAATTTTACACGAAATCGTTCATTGACATCGATGCACCTCAGAAATGAGCTATTAAATGTTAGACAAGTTAATGTGAGTTCACAAACAATTAGACAAAGATCAAAAGAAGCAAACTTAAAGCCCAGACGCCCCGCCAAAGTTCCACGTCTTCTCCAAAATCATAAAGCTCGTCGTTTGAAATTTGCGAGAACACATATTTAGTGGAATATCGACAACAGGAAAAACGTTCTTTTCACTGATGAGACCAGAATCTTATTATGGAAGCCAGATGGTCAAAACTACGTCTTCAGAGGAGTTGGCGAACGATTCGCCAGCTGCAGTCTGACCCAGACCGTTAGTTTTGGAGTTGATGGCATAATTCTTTGCGAAGGTATTAGTTGGGAGGTCCGTACCGCACTTGTGGAAGTGATTGGACGGATGACTAGTGATTCTTACGTTTAAAACATCCTGCAAGATCATGTTTTGTCATATATTGTTTACATTGGATATGAAAGGTTTATGTTAATGCACGATAATGCTCGACCACATGCCGCTGCCATAGTGAGTAATTATCTTGATGAGATCCAAATTCGAAGATTGGATTGGCCACCGTTTAGCCCGGATTTAAATCCAATAGAGCACATGTGGGATCACCTAAAACGCAGCATACGACAAAGAAATCCCGTTCCAAATACGATAGAGCAGCTTCGGCTTGCTGCACAGGATGAATGGAATGCAATTTACCAAGGATATGTCCAAAATTTACTTGCAGTCATGCTGAAAAAGATGCAAGCAGTAATAAGAGCTAGAGGGGGGAATACTCGTTACTGATCGTGCACTTCTTTCAGTTAAAACGACTTGTTTAAGCAATTTAAATTATCATTTAAGTTTAGAGTAAAATAACCTTATTTACCTAATATTAAACATTTATTTTTTTCACAATTTTCTCCGCATAAAAACTTAAGATTGTTCATTAAACATTGTTAAAATAAACTATATTTTACAATAAACGACTTGATTGACCAGAATTTATTTTGAAAAAACAAAAATTAGAAAATTCCAAAATATTCGATATTTTTGTCCATGAATGTATATGGATGAAATAATAAATACATAATTTAGCATGCACTTAGACATTTTAAAATTTTTACAAGAAAATTATAACGATAGACAAGTAGATGTGCATTTATTGAAGGTTAAATGACAACTCTTTTAAAACTAAACTATTTTATACTGTCTATATTAATCTGGGCATATTAGTCTCAAAATAATGTCAACACACTTCACACCTAGCCGGCTTAAATTTAAAGTCTTAATAAGATCATCGGGATTTCGAATTCTAGGTTATTTTATAGAACTCTTTGGGGTCTACGAAGAAGTTACGCGTATTGTGGACAGAATACAGAACCAACCTGTCAATTCTGGAAGAGCTCAATATAAGAGACAGGCTATTAAAAAAAGTGAACCGAGCATACTTAAATTACTTCGGCCACATAGCCAGAAGAACGGGGGCTATAGAACTATTGGTAATGTAAGGCAAGTGCAAGATCTCCAACAAAATGGACAGACCAAATAAAGACTCTGGTGGAAAAATCCCTACATGAAGCCATCCATCTGGCACAGGATCGCAACTAACAATATTTACGGTGTCACCTATCTCTGACAAGGATTCAAGGAATGAGGAAATTTGTTAAAAAAACGCAGATAATAAAGAATCATTTTAATGACAACTGAAACAAAAATGGTTTTCATGTTTCCTTATAATATAATTTTACTTTTTAAATGTATCTTAACAAACTCAACAAGTTCCAAAAACTAATATTTTTTTCTACTTAATTCGAAGTAAAACTGTTTATTGAAGACGTAATCTTTGAAAGTTGATTGGACGTTTCTGGAACAAACATTTAAATTAGACACAGAATACTTACCATAAGATATAAGTAACAAGAAACGAATATAAATAATTTTAATATAAACAAAATTGTATTTATACAGGTCAATTATGTATACATATACATAATACGTCGGTCAATAAGTCTCGGGTATAACCATGAGATAGCGACTCTAATAAATTTTTCATTTGTCATTTCGGTAGTCCCAACCTTTAAAAGCATACTGTCAAAATATTCATGTCATTCGGATTAGTATCTACCGAGTTACAGCGTTTGAACCTTTGACAAGGAGAGAGAGGGGACGCGTAATCGTATGGAATTGACTGAAGCCAAACCGGCACCAGAAAGGTTGCCAGGTCATATTTTATTTCTTCAGTAGATTGAGAATATTGGATATATATCAATGAATAGATTTTTTTCAAAATTTATAATTGAATATTGACATAATAATCACTTTTTGAACATGATTTTATCATTACATATTTTTTAGTAGATCGTAACAGTGTTTCAGTAAATCAGTAAATTGAAATCAGTAGATCTACTGAGAAATCAGTAGACCTGGTAACCCTGCGAGAGGTAGTAATGGGCCACGGTTCGTAGACTTACTACGGTTGCCTCTTCCGCCTAACCAATGAACATTAAGCCCGAACTGTACTCTCGTGACGTAATTCTTCCCCTTCAACCAATGGTCTCTTTGCTTCACCACAATGCTCATAGATATCATTAGGCTAATTTCCATTTTTAAATAATAAAAATAACTCGTCTTAAACCAAACTTAACATGCAAAAACAATGGTAAACATTAGACTGCTATGTTTGTTTATACCATTTATATCGGCCATGCCACTGCAATCGACCTGCCCTCTACATTCAGTTTCAATCGCGAATAAATGGGTTTTGTATTCTTGTGTACTCTGGTGACGTAACTCAAGCATCCCCACCCCAGTCGGAAGACGCAACCGTAGTAAGTCTACGAACCGTGGTAATGGGCAACGTACAGACACCAAAACATGGCGGTCACATCGAAATTGGCTCACTTTGCGAAGGTTTGTTAAATGAGTGTTACCTGTTCTCTCTCTTTCCTTGTCTAAGCTTTGAACTGACGCTACTTTTGTGATTTTTATCAACAATAGATTCAAAGCATTTTCGTGTGTCGAATTATCACTGTTATTTGATGGGAAAAAATACTACCGTGGCAAAACTCAGCAGTGGCTAAAAAAAAAGGTTACTGGAGCTCTGATCCATTGATTACAAGCATTAAACGATGGTGGTTGAGCGCTTCGGAAGGCCAAATGATGCAGTTATTCCCGAAAACTTCGAACAAATGCTGAAAATTATTATAGAAAACCTTAAAGTGAAGTTGCAAGAGATAGTTGTAAGGTTATCAAAGGGTAGCATTTGACTATTATACATGAAGATTCGGCTATGAGGACATTTTTTCCAAATTTATGCCGGGTTTTCTCACACCAGAGTAAAAAAACAACGAATTGATTAATCTGTTTGGACATGTTTAATCGGAATAAGTCGGAGATTTTAGGTCGGTATGTTACAATGGATGAAACATGGATCCATCACTTTACTCCGAAATCAAATCGGCAGTCATCTGAGAGGACAGCACCCGGATAAAACCGCCCGCAGCGACCAGAGATGCAACAAACCGCCGGAAAGGCTATATCCCTGTATTTTGGGACCCGCAAGGAATTATTTTTATTGACTATTTGAAACATGGAAAAACAATCAACAGCGACTATTATATTGGTTTATTGGAGCGTTTAAAGACCGATATCGCAAGAAAAAGACCTCATGTGTTTAAGAAAAATTTGTTGTATCGCCAAGACAATGCATTGTGTCAAAAGTCGATAAAAATAATGGCAAAAAAGCATAAATTGGGTTTTAAATTGCTTCCGCACTCCCCGTATAGTCCAGATCTGTCATATCATCTTGTTAAATGTTATTAATTTAAATTTAGGTTACATTATTCGATCGTATATGTTATCCACAGTTATCCAGAATCTCTAAAGCACGAGTGAGACTGAACAAATCAACCAACACAGAAGAATTTGAAATTTTAAGAGGGGTGCGACAGGGGTGTATTTTGTCTCCTATGCTCTTCAATCTCTATGTGGAGAACATTTTTGCAGAGGCACTGGAACTCTGAGTGTGGAATAAAGGTAAACGGGTTCCCGATAAATAACATTCATTACGCCGATGACACCGCGATAATAACAGACAACGAGCATGATATGCAGTTGATCTTTTTTTTTTTTTTTTTTTTTTTTTTTTTTTTTTTTTTTTTTATGGCTTTGGCAGTTTGCCATACAGCCAGTTACATGATCTTTTAATCTCATTAGGTACAGTAAAAAGTTTTTGAGTTATTTGCAATCGAATAGACTAAAATAGATAAATTTACAACATTTAACAAAAAGAAAAAAAAAATATAAATAATACATACACATATATATCCATAAACATATACAATTAACATGGGTCACTCGTTTCACGTCCAGGGGACCATCAGGACATTATAATATATAACATACACAGGAGAACTAGGCCACGGTAAATAGGATTAAACATATAAAGGAGAGAAAACAAAGGTAAAAAGTAAAAACCAAAAACCAATTTTTTTTTAACTAAAGAAAAATATTACATTTGGTCAAAAAATCGATTATGCAATCGTAAATTAATCTATTTTGAGTCGCTAGGGCAGATAAAACGTTAAACGGAGATTTACCGGTAATACGAACTATATTATTATATAATAAGGTGGATTCCAAATTATATTTGGCACAACCAAAAATTACATGATCTAGGTCACCTTCTACTCCACATTCCACACAGTTTTTACTCTCGATCACATGAATCCTTGCAAGATGAGCAGGAAAACAAGCATGTCCAAATTTAAGCCTAGATATGGTTGTTATATAACGCCTAGGGACATTATAAGTTCTGTGCCAATGTGCAACAGGGACAGTTGTGTGTAAAGAAGTGTATCTATTTGGGTTGGTAAAACAAAACTCAGACCATAGGTCACTCCATTTATATTTTAAAACTGCCTTGCGTGAAGCAACCAAATCAGAAATACTGGGTAGAAATTCTGTGGTATCCACTGAATAAATACTTAATTTGGCTAGTTGGTCCACATGTTCATTATGTTTAATTCCACTGTGTGCTTTGGCCCATATAAATATCACATTTTTTTTATTTTCCTTAAAGTGTTTAACTAATTTTTTAATTAATATTATGTAGGGATTGGAGTATGTGGTTGGAACAAAAGGTTGGTTAATGGCTGTGAGAACTGACATGGAATCTGAAACAATAATAACGGAGGAATCTCTGTTAGAAACAAAAAGTAGGGCTTGATATATGGCAATTGCTTCCGCACTAAATATGGAAATATTTGCTTTTAATTTGAACATTTTTTCTACCTTCTCCATGGGGATGTAAAAGGCACATCCTGTACCGTCTTCTGATTCAGTTGATCTTAAATAAAATAAACACCATAGGAAAAATATATGGCTTGAAAATAAATGCTATAAAAACTAAATGCATGGCAATAAGAAAAAACGCACTTTTAAGAATACAACTGCAAATAGATAATGCTCCAATCGATCAAGTGAAAATATTTAAATACTTGGGAATGATGATGAATGACCGATGGGATCCTCAACAAGAAACAAAATGCCGTACCGAACAAGCAAGACAAGCTTTTATCAAATTTAAACCGATACTATGTAACCGCAATCTTTCCTTCAATCTCCGCTACAGTATGGTTAAATGCTATGTATGGTCCATATTATTATACTGCATGGAAACATGGACGTTAAGAGTACCTTCCATTAATAAGTTGGATTCCTTCAAAATGTGGACGTTGCGAAGAATGTTCCTCATACTATGGACAGATAGGGTGAGAAACGAGGAAGTCTTAAGAAAGGCAAATACTGAGAGAGAACTACTCAATTTGATCAAGGTACAAAAAATTGGATACCTCGGTCATATTCTGAGAGGAAAAAAATACGCAATCCCTCAACTAATCATCCAGGGAAAGATTGAAGGCAAGAAAGGAGTAGGTCGCAAACAAATGTTGTGGCTACGGAACATAAAGAATTGGACAGGCATAAATAACACGATCTTTTGCATGCCGCAAAAGACAGACGTCGGGCCTTAAGATAATTCGCCAATGCACTATAGGTGCACGGCACTATAAGAAGATAAGTTATGATGTTAAAGTTACAAGTGGAATTCCACTTGACGCTCTAGTTGAGAGATTCCTAAACCACCTGTAGTAATATCATATTAATATATTGAATATTTTGTCTTTGTATCAAATTTTTAATAAAGATGTTTTTCTTACCATTGTGTTATTTGATTTTAAATTCAATCTCATCAAAGGTGTTACGGTTGGTCTTCCATGAGCACACTGAAAAGGCAGATCGGTAGTTGACAATTTTTGAAGAAGCTCTATGCATTGTTGGTTATTTAGTTCGTCGCCAAATTTTATAGCACCTTGACAAAAAAATAAAATATTGTAAGGATTAATTGTGTTCATGTGATTCTAAATAATATGTTAAAATATTGTTAAAACTAAAGAAAATATACGTAGTTTATACTTTAAATAACTTTAACTTTTTTCTAGTACTTCTTTAACTAGTTTTAAAAATAACTTTTTTCTTTATTACACAACTCTGATAATTTTTTGGATAAGTTAAAAAAAAATCATCTTGACTTATTTACATTATTTATATTTTTGAATAAGGGTGGATTTATTCATATTATACGAGGAAAAACAAAATTATGTTTCTTTCATGTAGGTTTAAGATAACTTGTAGTGCAACACAGATTTTTGATGTCACTCAATACTATCCTGTGTACAATCTTCGTTTATTTGCTATACATTTCTTTTTCATTAATTTTGATGTTATTCATTTCAAAGGTATGAATTGTTGAATAAAGCTTTGTTTTCTTTGCGTTCTTTACTTTTGCCAAGGATGTCGTATTAAAGATTGCTTCACTTCTTTATATGAAAATAAATGAACGAATAGAAAATGATTCTTTAGAAGACGGACGAAATTATCGTTGAACCGCAAAAAGATTAAGTCGATAGTTCTAATACACGAAGAAAAATAAGATTTTCAATGCTGATAACAGGTTTACTGTTTGACTACCTTATTAAATCTATGTGATGATTAGTGATGCTTTTTCCTCGTGTCCATTATAAGGAGTATATGACTTAAGGAGCATTTCCATTTACACTACGCTTAGCCACCCCTTCTGGTTGAATAACATCAGCACTATTAGTGGAAGTTATTAAGCATTTCATTCGCCACACCTGCATTTCTAGCGAAGACTCTGCTATATTAATTTAAGACAGCGTATAAAGCTATTTGTTCCTGGAAGCTCCCATGCTATGCAAGGAAAATGGCGTTTCAGTTTTGTCTTTACTTCCCCATTCATTTCATCCAATAAAATGCAACCACTGCTGTCTTTGGGTCTTTTAAGACTTACCATAATGCAGCTCTTAACTCTTGGATGATGCAAAACCCTGGACAATCAGCATCAAGTTATAATACATCATCCTTCGTGAACACAGCTCATCAAAAAAGCATGGTACCTTCCAATATAATTTTAGGATTAAAAAAAAATGGGATACATACATTTGATCTACATATGTTTACCGAAACAGACTTCTTGTGCAATTATGTGACTGAACGACCGCCTGTTGGCGCTGTGGATTGTCAACCACCCAAGACACACGGTTATACTGTGCCAAGTAAGTCGCCCAATGGTTCTCTCCTACAAGCAGAATAGGTATCAAATCATGCAGAAATAAGTATCCTTGATCCAGGAACTGGTCCAAGTCAAGCTTTCCTCTCTCCTGAAGATTTTCGTTGTTATCCAAAAGCAGGAGAACGAAACACTGATCGAAAATTAAGAAAGAAAGGTACGATTACGAGCACTTCAGAAATGAAATCCGCTGCAGAAAAGAAGAAGAGAGTTTCACTTTCCATGAAAAAGGTAGCAAAAAGGAGGTTGTCTGGACCCAAGAGCAAAAAGTCTGCACAAACAAGGGATGTTGATTCATCAGAGGATGACGATGAAGACATTTAATATGTAGACCCGAACGACGATATGAACATGGAGGATTTGTTTGCTGTTGAGCCTGATCACTTTGCAGAATTGTTCCGTCTTCCTGCTTTAGATGATTATGTTTTAGTTGAATTCAAAACTAGGAGGCAATCCAAATTCTAGGTTGGTCGAATCACCAAGATGAAAGATAATGAGAGAGAGACTACGAGGTCAAATTCCTACGATAGCGCAAATGGAACAACTTCATGGAGCCTCCTATAGATGACATTGTCCCGGTTAATGGCACAGACTTAAAGATCTTGAGAAATCCGTCTGTGGCTTAGAGTACTCAGAGACAAAAAGGTTTAATTTCATTCGGCATCGATTTCACCAATTTAACATGAGCTAAACGTGAAATTATTTCGCGTTGGTCTCTTAATAGGAACAGTTGAACTAATTTTTTTACTCCAATAGTAAGAAAAGGCTTACTACTTTAAATTAGTTGGATTAATAAAGTTTTTTCTTTAAATACGCTGTTTTTTTTATTCCTTTCATGTTACCCCTTGCTCTGTTTCATTGTACCCCGGGCATGGGGCGTTCTTTTTTTGAAAAATGTGTAAAGTTTGTCTCCAAGAAATGTAAAGTGTAGAAGTACCACTAACTCACATCGGCTCTCCCAACATCACAGAAGATTACGTGATTACATAAATAGCTAATTTATATTTTTAGTAACTGTATTTATAATAATTAATTATTATTAATATTAGTATGACAATAACTAATGTATTTATTACCTCTGCAAGCTTCTAAACTGATGATATTTTGGAGTACTCGTGGTAAAATTTTTAAATTAGCCCCTCTAGTGGATCTTAAGAGTTCAATTACTTCATGTATTAATGTCTGAATGATTTTTTGAATTGTCTCCGTAGATTCCTTAAACGGATTAAATGAAAATAAATCGTTGAACAACTATTATATGTTTAATATTATTATAATAAATCACTTTTAATTTTAACTATTACGTTATCTATTAATAAGTTTATTATAGAACTCAGATTAATACTATTACAAAAATGAATATTAAATTTAACAGTCTTCCGGGTTAAACCGCGTTGATTCTTATTGCGCCGAGCTTTCGACATCCTCTCTGATGTCTTCTTCATGGCTTCCGAGGTCTCAGTCTCCCGAGCCCCCGGACACTACTATACTGATCACCTATTAAAACATTACTGATTAACAGCACTGATAAGTGATCAGTGTAGTAGTGACTGGGGACTCGGGAGACTGAGACTATATATATAATTTACTATCAGAGAGGTCTCTGGACTTCTTGTTACTTCGTATAGATGTCGCTGCTAGCGTACCTGGCTGTTATTTTGGTTATAATAACCAAATACTAGACTGCATTTCATTTCAGTTGAACTTCCACAAGTGCTCCAGATGATGAGTTGAATAACTCGAAACACGTGTAGAGCAATGGTGGAGTTCCGATTGAAATGAAATGCAATCTTTTACTGTCATTTAAACGTCTTTCTCTACGTAAAGAGCGAAAAAGATAGTAATTTTCAAAGGTGAATCGTAGATGCATGTTGAAGTAAAAAGATACTTCTAGCGTCGTTAAAAGTCTCTAGTAAGAGGCTTTGAATTTGCGGTTCACCTAATTTACTATCAGAGAGGTCTCTGGACTTCTTGTTACTTCATATATATATATATATATATATATATATATATATATATATATATATATATATATATATATATATATATATATATATATATATATATATATATATATATATATATATATATATATATATATTATATATATATATATATATATATATATATATATATATGTATATATATATATATATATATATATATATATATATATATATATATATATGTATATAGGAAACAATCCCAGTAAATAGTCAAAATTAAGACATGAAATATAAGAAGTAATTATGAGCAGAGAGCTTGTAAAAACTTAAATCAAATAATGGGAAAATATTCAGTAGACACCCTTGCTCTGTAAGAAACGAAGCAATTGAAAAAGAGATATTTTGGAGTGAAATTCACGCTTTCCGAAAAAAATAAGCAAAGCTGTTGTAGATTTCCATGTAATACCATATCGAATATGTTACTTCAGAGTAAGCGGAAGGCATAAAAAGGTAAGTGTCAATAAGGCATAATATGCAAATCAGACCAGACATAATAAATGACAGCAAACATATCAAAGTAAAAGAGGCAGAGGCTGTTTATATTTTTGAAAGTGACAGAATTTGAATAGTTAGGAGTAACCATAACGAAGACGGGAAAAGAAGAAAAAGAGATAGAAAAACACTAATGAACTGGAGCAGAGCGGTAGGGTCATTACATTCAATTTTTTTTATAGCCCTTTTTCTATCCGAATTGTCGAATAAAGGCCTCTCCCATTTCTCGCCATTCATCCCTGTTGTGTGCTGGACGTTTCCACATTGGTCCTGCGACTCTTTTGATATCGTCCATTAAATTCAATACTGAATGCAAAACATATGTTAAGAACAGTGAAACTACGAAACAGTGATAAGACCCACAGTGATGTATGCCAGCAAAACGTGGACTATGAACCAACAGGAAGAAAAGAAAGTAGAGATCTGAGAAAGGAAGATGCTCAAACAATTTTTCAGAGGAATACAGATGGCAGAGAATATTTGGAGCAGACAAAAAAATGAAGAAAAAGTGTAGATGTATGGGTAGGACAAAGAGTTAATGTTAAACGAATACCGAAGGGAGGATAAATAGGAAAAAACTCAAAAAAAGAACTGGATGGAAGCAGTAAAGCAGGATTTATCAGAAATAAGCGTGAGAAATTGGAAGGGAAAAGCAAGGAACCGGAAAAAATGGAAGAAAATAAATTTCCTTTTACAATTGTTGAAATGGAAATGAAACTATATAAATGTTCCAACTATCGTATCGATATTATTGTGAAGCAAATAATATTGATTGCGGCCCTGTGCGTTAGAGAAATCGAGAACTCTGTCCATCGCCGAAATATTCCACGAACTCCAATAAAATACTACGAATCTATTATATCGACCAAAAGATTTCGAGAATTTTCGGAGTTACCGATCATTCGACCGTCTCTCAGTCAGCTGTTCGAGATGGTTCGATCTCATTATATAAGCCAGTCTGAAATAATTAAGCAATTTCAAGCATCTGTGCGAATTCTTCTCTAAGCTGTAAAAGACAATGTAATTAGTAATTGTAATATTTGTAATTAAATGAGTTTGGAGTTCAATAAAGTTAGTTAAATCACGTAGTGCTTCACTATCTCTGAACTCAAAGAATAACGTAACAATATTATCCTACATCATAACCGAGGAAATAATTTAGGCAAAGAAAGAAAAGTAATTAACCACCCTCGGTTAATGATAAAATATGTATTAGAATACGTTAAGTATTCTAATACATATTTATACATATAATATAAAGAATAGTAAAATATGTAAAGAAAAATTACACTATAGTTAAACAAAGTGTGTCAATTATGCATGATTTAACATTATTAGGACATTTTTACAGTGTCATTTTCATTACTATTTCAAATCGCAGAGTTTACATGTGGTGCTCTGGAAAACAGAAACTTTTTTATAATTTTTCTTTATAAACTTCCCTAGAAATTATTTGATTTAACCAGAAATGTTTATAAATTGATTTTGGCAATATAAGATAATTACCTGTCCTTTAAATTTATAATATAAGCAAAGTGGCACTTCTTTGACACTAACACAGTTTGAAAAAAAGTCCAGACTGATCCCAACATAATCTAAATATGATTCGCATCTCTTAAGTAAAGACAATTCGTTCTGAGATAATAACATTTCTGTTTCTTCTTCACATGACACCTTAGCGTTCTTATAAACTAAAAGAAAGCATTTGTTAAATATATTCTAAATTATAAAAAGAAATATAAGTTATTTTTTATTAGTGAAAGCAGTAATTCTCAGTCATATTTCCAACCACACACACACACACACACACATACATATGACATGTATGTAATTATAGTTCTTAATATTGTTCTGAAGCTATTTTTTTTGTGGCATCTTAAAGTAATTACAATTTTAATTGGAATAAGCCACAATTGAAGTTTAAAATAAGTTTATTGATGTTTCAATTTCCACTTCGAAAATCGTTCTCAAAATACAAACATTAATAAATTAAACAAATTTTGTTTTTTGTTGGTAAAAAATTCTTCTAATAATTTAATTTTATCTGACTCATTTATATTGACAATTCGGACATATATTATATATTTTAAAGTAGACGACTTTAAAATTATATTGCCAATATTGCTGAGTTGCGTTCCTGGGACGACTTTATTGTAAGATGATAGTTCATTCGATTACATGAAAATAACTTTAACTTGTGAATATGCGTTAGAAAAAATCATAGCATATGATTCGTCTTTAAAAAGACAACAACATGCCATGATGACAGTAAAATTCTCCTATTTAAACGGGAATAAGCCACAATTAAAGGTTAAAGTAAGTTTATTGACGTTTCAATTTCCACTTCGGAAATCGTTCTCAAAATACAAATTAGTAAATTAAACAAATTTTGTTTTTTTGTTACTTGGTGAAAAATTCTTCTAATAATTTAATTTTATCTGACTCATTTATATTGACAATTCAGACATACATTATACATTTTACCATCCGTTTCTTTTAGGACTATATTTGAATTATTCCATTGAATCCTATGTTCATTATCCCATGCGTGTTTACGCATGAGAGATCTATCAAATTCTCTATTTTTAATATAAGATTGATGTTCATTTATTATAACATTTAATGGCCTAAATAAAACTGATCGCATCCACAAGGTATTTTATAAATGCAATTTTTTGTCCTTTCTTGTTAATTGTTAAGTTTGGTTTTAGACAAAATAAATCTCAATGTGTTTGTGGTTTTGAATGTTCTTGAAATGTTGAATTTATTTCCTATCCTTTTAAGTTTTTCTGATATAAATGAGACCAATTGTGTTCCAAATTGCTCGGCAGAATGCAGAAGGATCTGGTTATCTTACCCATATTAAAAGAGGAAGTTAATACAAGAAAAATACCACTATTATTAAGTCAGTAACATATCGAGGATACATCATTGATGTTTTTTTAAGTAACGTACATATAAAATCAGAATTTGGTGTTTATTGGGAGTAAACTAAATATAAGACCAAATACTGACCATGTCGGGATAGTATTATGAGGTTTTCTTCCTGGTTTTTGGTCTTTTTTCTTTCTTGGTCATCATGTCATGTGTTTTTTTTTAAAGACGAATCACATGCTATGATTTTTTCTGACGGATATTCTCAAGTTAAAGTTGATTTCATGTATAGTACATCCACTAATAATTTTCCAACATAAACATGTCTCATTCTGGTATCAAAGAGACCGCCTTTCAAATCAAGGTTGTCAGACATGTTTCCTAAAATTCCTAAGGTTATATTTAAAAAATATTCTCTATTCCCTATTCGTTATTATTCAATTGCTAGTCAACGAACGACACTCTTAAAAAATAATATAAACATATTCTCAAAAAATATATATATAAATTAATTAACTAGGTACTAATATTTCCATGGACTCTTCACTAATGAATTAAAGCAACCGTGAACTTTGTATATATTACTTATATTCTAAGTAATTTTCGAATATTGGCAACATTGTAGTCTGGAGAGAATTTGAACGTTCGACGTTGCCCTGTTGGTGAATTTAGCGGTAATACTTTTATAGATATAATGATCGACTTTTAAGAAATCAGACAACTTAGAATATAAGTTCTCAAAAACGGTTTCAAGAATTGTATTATTTTTTTCCAAATTTCATTGATTTTATACCTTACCCGGAAACATGAAAAATTGCAGATATATTAATAATGGTATTAAGGTTATATTCACTAATTTTAAACTCATGCATTATGGCAACAGCGCGAAGCGCAAAGCCGTAAATTCTAATGAACACCTGTTGTCTGGCTATGCGACACCCTAAAATATTTCCTTTTGCAGAGGCGGAGGCTTATTATAAGGTATAGGTAATATAAGTTATAAGTAATATTATATTTTTCTAGGATGGCATTTTTTAAGATGCATCAATTTCTGTGTTATCAATAAATAATGACAATTATGTTATTGACAGCTCTGAATTAAAAAATAAAGATTTGCACGTACAATCCCAAAGAATAGTTTTAAATATGTATGAGTGTTTGAAAAAAGAAAATATTGGGATGGCTGATAATGCAATTGTTTCGAGAATTCATGTATTAAAAAAATCGGGTATAAGACGATATATACAATTATTAAATTAGGCACAGTTACAGATCATTCCTTAAAACGAAAGCGACCAAATAAAAAATTGGGTAGGATTGACACTGCTGCAAAAGACGTTATTCAGCGAACAGTTTACAATTTTTACAAAGAAAATAGAGTGCCTACTTTAGAACTGATTCGTGAAAAATTAAGAGATTTCCCCGAATATAATTATATATTCCGCCGAATTCAGTGATTGTTATGGATAATGCGTCGGATCATTCCCGCATATTAAATAAAATACCTAATAATAACACGAAAAAGGACGAAATTTTAAAATTTATGCAACTTAAAAACATCACTGTTCCTAAAAAGATTCCAGTAAAGAAAGAATTAATTAGAATGATCAAAAGTCGGAATTTTAAAAACAAATACGTTATTGACACCATTTGCAGCAGGCACGGCCATACTCTTTTGCGATTACCCTCATACTATTGCATTTTTAATCCAATTGAAATGGTTTGGGGTACCGTAAAAAAACGATTGCGAAAATATAATCAGTCACCAACATTAAGCGCAATGGCCATTGAGAATATTCGAGAAATAATTAGTGGCATTAATAGCGATGTGTGGAAAAATTGCGAAGCTCATGTTGTAAAAATAGAAAACGAATATCCTGTTTTACCGGCAATAGCACCAATAGTTATCCAACCTGGGAACGATTCGACTTCAGAAGACTCTGACGATTCTTTTCAGCCCTTCTAATTAATTTCTTTACAGCTATCGCGATGCATCTTGAACACTAGTATTCATTATTATACAGTGTGTCGCATTTAAGATGAAGACACCTCTATATATCAGCTACTAAAATACATACAGATTTGACATTTTGCACAGTCATACATGTTGATAGTGCACATTTTTTTAAGATAGTCATCTGAAATTTAAATTTTAAACGCGGCTTACTGCGAATCCACAAACAGGGTAAATTTTCGATATTTTGCTTCGCGTTAGAGAAATCGGAAAAACTTATTTGGAAAAGTTGTTCCACTTATTGTAACCGCACACACCAAATTTCATGACAAAATTCGCAATTTTAGTTTTTCAGTATTATTTGTAATCTCGATCCTAAATCTACAATTGGCTGTCTAAAGATGCATCTCGGGACAGCCAACTGTCCGTTTTAGAATCCTGACTACAATTGAAGAGCTTATTTCCAAAGTGTCTTACATCCATATAATGAAATCCATGAAATTACAGATTTTCATACAAATTTAACATACAAATTATACAATTTTACAATTTTCATATGCACTTTTAAATGGTAAATAAGAAGTTGTTTTGGTACATATAACTTTATTCTAGACTTGAAGAAATCTATAAAGTTTAAAAAAAGAAAATTTAAAAAATCGAAATTTTGGATTTAAGACACTTTCACTCTTACTAATAAAACACTCCTATTCTAAGGTTATTCCGTATTTATACCTAGAATAGTTATCCTAAGTATAAGGTAAATATAATTCTAAAATAATTTGTTACAAATAAACTCGGTATAAACTCGTTATAAGTATTCCCACTTTATTCCGAAATAATAGTTTGGCAATGTCGCAATCTTTTGCACAAATACATAGAACAACAACATATTGACTGAAATAATGTCAATTTTGATTTTTCGAAACTGACAACGTGACAACTGACACCAAATATATTTTTATTTTTTATATTCTGGTTATCTTACATCTTGTAGGTTGAGTTTGATTATTTTAAAATTGAAAAAAAGCATAAAATGGCTTCAAATAAAAGAGAACGTTGCGTTAACTGGGAAAGTGAAGAAAAAGTAAGCAACTTTATTTTACTTATAAATGTATAAATATAAATATGTTAATTTCAGCATCTTTTGAAGAATATTGTTGGAGATTATTTAAACATAATAGAAAATAAAGACCTTAGCACCAACACAAACAAATCAAAATTAAATGCATGGCTACAAATAACGGAGAGGTAAGTGTTTACTTAAAATTATATACTTCATCAAAACCTTTTTTATTTCAAACCATTTATTTAACAAATTTATATGGTTGGTTAAAACATTTTTTTATGTATTTAAATAATTTGATACTGAGTATTCAACTTATTTTAAGGTTTAATGCTGCCAATGTTAGAACAAGGGACAAGAAACAGTTAATGAACCAGTGGAAGTTGGCCAAAATAAATTGCAAGAAGCAAATGTCCCAGTTGAGAAGAGAGTTGAATAAAACTGGAGGTGGTCCTAAACCACCATCTCCTCCTCCTGAGGTATTGGAGATAGCAAAAATGATTCCCCTTGAATTAGAAGTGGATCATAATGAATTTGACAGTGATGGTGTAAAGGTACAATATTGAATCTAGTATTTTCTTATTTATTTTACTTGAATATATATATTTATCTTTTTAGGAATCTGTAGTGGCCCAGAACATTGAAGTAGAAGTTTTAAATTATTGTAGTACTTCATTTGGGGTAAGATATTTTATGGAATGTAATAAAAAAAAATTTTTTCATTAGTACATTTTCTTAAAATCAGAATGAATTATATATATATATATATATATATATATATATATATATATATATATATATAACATACTTCTATCTTTTTAGGAATCTGCAGTGGCCCAGAAAATTGAAGTAGAAGATATAAATTATCCTAGTACTTCATTTGTGGTAAGATGTTTTATAGAATGTAATAAATAAATAAAAATTCCATTTTTTCATTAGTATATTTTCTTATAATCAGAGTAAACTATATATATATATATATATATATATATATATATATATATATATATATATATATATATATGTGTATATATTATTGAGTTTACCACCCAACCATAAATGTCAACCATGAAATGAAATATTTCGGTTTGGCAGTGTTGGGATGTTTTTATAATGCATATGTTGTATGCTCAAATACAAAGAGAGAAAGCTTTTAAAAAGTACATTTTGATTATACTATTTTATGAATTTTGCAATTTTAATTTTATATGAAACAATAACGAGTAAATATTTGTCTCTTTTGAGGTTAATTGCAAACATCTGTTGCAATCTGGCAACTGCTGAATTGACGATTGCCAAATCTGTCCCCTAATGTATCAAAGGGCAATTGCCAAAAAAATGTCTAACAATTAACTGCAATTAATCTACAAAGAAACAAATATTTACTTATTGTTGTTTTATAAGAATCAAAAATTGCTGAATTAATAACATAATATAAACAAAATGTAGTTTTCTAAAACTATATTTATATTTGAAGCATACAGCATCTGCATGTATATGCATATATATATATATATATATATATATATATATATATATATATATATATATATATATATATATTTATATATATATATATATATATATATATATATATATATATATATATATATATATATATATATATATATATATATATAAACATACTTTTATCTTTTTAGGAATCTGCAGTGGCCCAGAACATTGAACAAGAAGTTTTAAATTATCCTAGTACTTCATTTGGCGTAAGATATTTTATAGAATGTAATAAAAAATAAAGAAACATTTTTTTCATTAGTATATTTTCTTACAATCAGAATGAACATATAAATAAAAGTGTACAAAAAACTAATTCTAACATTTTGTTACAGATACAACATCATGACATTGAAGAAACTAGAATGAGTAAATCAATACCAACACCTAAGCGAGCTACAAAGAAAACATTGGTATGATTATATAAAAAGAATAATTATCATCATATAACATTTTTTTAAATTTTGTTTCAGACATCCACGAATACTTTTAATTTTTCTAAGGCCTCATATGAAGATATGCACTATTTTAGGGTCCAGGAGAACAAACGATTAATGAAAGAGCATAAGCTACGCGTAAAGCACATGTGTGAGCAACATGCTCAAACTATGAAAATTTTAAAGTTGCAAGAGGATATTTTAAAAAAGAAAAAGGAAGAAAATATATAAATATAAATGATGACATATAGTTTTATTTTCCTCAAAAATTTTGTTCTATAAATACAGATCTTGATGCAGCACCCCTTTGTATATTATTATGCATTACTGGTGCTATTAGTGGTTGAGGTGGATATTGCACATCACCATCATCAGGAAAAGGTTCCTCATTTAAATAAATTGCAATATTATGTAATACTGCCAAAGCTACAATATACATTTTTGTATTATCTAAGGATGTTCTGAATCCACTCAGTAAACACCTAAATCGGTTTTTCCAAACACCAAAACATCTTTCAACAGTATTACGTGTTCTGATGTGTGCATAATTGTATCGTTCCTCCTGACGGTTGGAAGGATTTAAAACTGGTGTAAATAAATAAGGGGAACAAGCATAACCAGAGTCTCCCAATAACAACCCATGAAATTCTCCTCCCTCAAACCGTTGTTTTAATGTACTTTCATTAAAAATGCGGGAGTCATGTGTACTTCCTCTCCAATGAGCAACAATATTTCTTATTTTTAAATGATTGTCACTAACCACCTAAAACAAAACTTATTAAACCACATACCTATATTACAAAAAAATGTATAACAACTCACCTGAACATTTAAGGAACTATATCCTTTCCTATTTATATAATACTGTCCACTTGGCCCTTGTATTTTAGGTATTCTGATATGAGTACAGTCTATAGTACCAATTACTTTTTTAAAACCAGCTATTTGTTCAAACTGTTGCATTAAAATTAATTCTTCACGAAGAGAAGGCATTTTGATATAATCAAATCTTTTCTCCAATATCGCTCTTGCGACTCGACGACATACATTAGTGATAGACTGCTGGGTTAAGCCATGAATATCTGCTGCATCATCTTGAATCTACAAAAATCAAGAAAAACTTTTGTGTTAACAGTTATTTAGTACAGCAGTTGTATGTACATAATCTAGATAAAACAATTCATATATATACTCACTTCATTGCGACCCCAATATCGTAAAGCGGTGAGTAGCTGTAGAGTAGAGGATAAACCGCCTCCTCGCGTGTCCACAATAAGTGAATCACCTATTAAGTTTTCTAAAAACCTTACACCATCTTTAGAAAACCGATATTTTATTCTAAATTCTCTATCGGTGTATTTTGAAAAGGGATTTATTCTTTCTTTAAAAGTTTTTCTTTTTCGTGCATTTTCCATCAGGTGAATTAAATTATCAACTTCCTCGACAGCCGCAACACCTCTTAAACACATTTTTTTTATATATTGCTACTCACAATCACAAAACAATACAAAAAATAATATATTCTTGTCACTGATGACTTTGACATTCATAAAATAGGTTATACCAGACTTAAACAAGGGTGCGGGTCGGTATAATCCTGGAATAAATTCTTATACCAAGTATAACCTATATCTAAGTTATTCCATGTTTATTGGTAGTGATTTTGCCTATACCTGATTTATTCTGGGTATAAGTTTTATACTTGGTTTATTAGTTATGCTGTTTGGAAATAAGCTCTTCAATTAATGAAAAAAGTAAAAGTGCGAATTTTGACATAAAACTTTGTTATGTGGGGTTATAATAATATTTGGAACATCTTTTCCAAATAACTTTTTCAGATATCTCTAACTCGAAGCAAAATATTGAAGATTCACCCTGTTTGTGCATTAACAGTAGGCCGTGTTTAAAAATTAAATTTCAGTTGACTATCTTAATTGCTGGATAGACAATCTTTTAAAATTTTTTGACAGAATGAGCCAGTATTTACAGATAATTGTAAAAAAATATTATGGTTTATGTAAAAACTAAATAATAAGTCCAATATTCTTATAAATCACTAAAATTAACAAGCTTTAATTTGAAAGAATTAATTTGTTATTTATTCGATGTTGTGAGCCCGCTCCCATTTGAAAAAAAAACTGATTCTGTCCTTTGAAGAGTCCTATTCAAAAATGCCCCGTTTAAACAAATCGAAGGTTGAAGGGTGCCGGACATTTTTGCCGGAAACAATTCAAATTCAAAAGATCACCTTTTTCTGCTACGGAAAATATTGCTCCGATTTCTCACCAAAATCAATGTTGAGACTTTAGTTTAGATACTCTTGAATCTCAAAAATACTCATTTACATATTTTTCAAGCCTCGAAAATGCATATTAGGTATCGCATTTTTCGGATTTTAAATCGCCTATATCTCCAAAACTATTAACTTTTGAGAAAAATGACATAGATCTTATTTAGAGTCACCCAAAAACCTAAAAAATATTTTTTGGAGCACAAAAGGTGATATTTTGAATTTGTTTAAAAAATTGTTTAAACAATTTCTGCCCAAAAATTGAGAAATTTTCCTGAATATAATTATGTAAACATTAATAAAAATTATATGATTTTTCTTGAAATATGCGTTTGATAACTGATCCCTTTTCTTAATTTCCACGCCAATGGTCGGCATTGACATCAAAGAATCTCAAAAGCCGACGCTTGGCAAATTGACGATGGAAAAAGTATAATCGAATGCACTATGTTACAATAAAAGTGTCAATATGTCTGAATTGTCAATTTAAATGAGTCAGACAAAATTAAATTATTAAAAGAATTTTTCACCAAGTAACAAAAAACAAAATTTGTTTAATTTATTAATGTTTATATTTTGAGAATGATTTCCGAAGTGCAAATTGAAATGTCAATAAACTTAATTTAAACTTCAATTGTGGATTATTCTCATTAAAATATTAATTTATCACGGATTTTGTCCTACAAGTAAAATTATACTCACGACACATTTAAAGTTACATTTCATTATATTCACCATAAAATTACATTAATCTGTCAGATACATGCAAATACGACTTTTAAATGCGGAAGTAAGTTTCATAATTCAGTACCTGGTCAACTGCTCCAGTGTCATGCGTAACCAGAAAACGGAAGTCTTAACTTAATTCACATTCCTAGAAGCTTTACTTACTTAGTGCAATAACAAAAATGTCTGGAAATACCATTTCTGGACAAAATCTAATTGATTACATTTTGATAAACAACAGGTTCCGCGACTATAGAAAAAGAGTGGCCGCTTACCATGTGGCGGACATTTCGTGTAAACAAAACCCCTTAATCACGAATTTAAGGCTTCGATTGGCAAAGGTTAGAACACCATCTAACAAAAAATACATAAACACAAGACTATTAATGAGAGATGAAGAGCTTAAAACTAGGGGAAGTAAGTACAAAATGACATATGGTTTTATTATTTGATCACAGCTCTTGTTTAATAACACACAGAACTGTCAGATTCTACATCAATTATCACTGGTTCTCTATTTATTGAAACTAACAATTAATTATTAGGTAAATTTAACATAAAACAGTATGTTTAATTTAACTAAGATTAGCCAAAAACCATTTTCTTCATATAGTATGGACAAAATGATATACTAAAGCTACGGTTTGTTGGAACAGTGCGCAGCGCACAGCATACACGTACAGCAGAATCTGTTGTACTCGACTCACGGCAGTTTTGGTTGAATCGGTTTGTTAGATTAATTCGCATAAATATTCTGTCGTTCTGAAAACAAGTTTAGAAATTAGTTTCACGTTTATTCTCACAAAGGTTGTACGTTTAAAAAAATTAATTCTCGCAAACTTAACGCAATAATTTTATTACTACAAGAAGAGTAGGAAGAAGAAGAGTTGATAACTTTAAATCTAAATAAAAGAAATAAAAATGTAAACGAAATTTTTTCATATCTTAATACAGAAGGTGCTTTTAAATTAATAGTCGAAGATAGATTGTTTTACGAGGAAAAATTTCGAGAATATTTTAGACTTTCCAAGGATTTATTTGGAACTGTCTTACAATATGTACTAGATCCACTAGTCTTTTATCTTCCTCGGGAGAAAATTTAGTAGGCATCACTTAATTATTACAATAATAATAACTACATAAAAATACAATTATAATTGTAAGAACAGAACGTTTGCGTCCAAATAAAATGGCAGTTGATTCCAGCGCACACCGTCGACGTACACGGCTATCGCTCTGCAGTGCGCGCAGCTCAGCAGAACCTAAAGGCGGGTACACATATGCGAGCAGAACTGTTCGCGAACCGTTTGTGAACGCTATATTCGTTAATTTGTACGACGGGACGAACCGCTTGCGAGCTGCTCGTTCGTTGCTCGTCAGGAACCACAGCCTGTCGGTTTTTGGGACGAACACAAAGAATGTTCGCAGAACTATAAATTGTGTCTATAAATTGTTTCTGCTAAGTGTGCGATGAGATCATTCGGTTAAACAAAATTGCTGAACGAGCGCGGCTTATTCAAAAGTAACGAGAGAAATTAATAACAGATAATCTAAACAAAATACCGAAATGTTTAGAATAACGAAGTAAATTAATTCTCGGTTTGTTATTAGATACTTAGGGTATTGGATAGCCTGAACATAAACATATTTTCAACGAAATCTTCGCGAACAGCTCACGAGCAGTTCGCAAACAGTTCGGCTCGCATATGTGTACCCACCTTAACAAACCGTTATCATAGAGAAACATTTGTTTGATTTTGACGAACGTACGCGGCGTTCGACTGACTGAGTTATGCGTCGCTCACCGTTCTAACAAACTATATACATAGCTTTAACTATACTATTTATTTAAATGTATATTGTCCTATTTAAAAAAAAAACAATAATGTCAACAAAATAATTGCACATAAATTTATTTATTTTTAATAAAAAAAATATTTATTTACATAGCTCACAAATAAAACCTGATATAAATAAAGGAACAAAACCAAAACAAAGAAGACTTTTTTGGAACGTTAGCACAAGCGGCGTGAACCCAATGAGAACAATTATTACACCGCACCCAATCTTCTCCAGCCCTGGAGTGAGAATAAAGATCGTTGCAATATAGGAGAGTCTTCCAGATCATCATTTTCAGTGTTGATAAACAAATTTTCTACTACATAACTGTCTTTGGTTTAAGTTTTCCCTGTCCACTAATAAATTTACCTTTTGGAGCCGGAGAAAGTTCCTCTATAGAAACAGAAAGAGTGGAAGTCGAGGCACGTTCTTTTTTGTCAGTGGATAGACAATTATCCTGTGAAATACGTTTTGTAAAATATTAGATACTGGAATTTGATATGAATCATTATAGGCTTGTTGCATGGATGTATGCAGCTTGCACTAAGATTGTGTAGTCGTAGTAACTTGTAGAATATTTGTTGCAGGGACCAAAAAGGTATCATCTTGTGGCTTTTAGATGGCTCAGCAGTGGAAATATCGTGTGGTTGTTTAGATAGCCCAGCATTTCAAATATCACCTGAAGTAGTTGTTGAGCCACACCTAAAGTTTCTAGAGGAGCTTCGTCGACAAGTTTATTTTTCACATTTTTCCTCTTAAATATCATTATCGGTGGGACAAATATACCAATAGCATTAACGCAGCAAATAACAGTGGTGTTTATTCCGCGATCTGCACTGGTTATAACACCAACCTGTTTTCTACCAGTAGTAGCCAAAATTGTCTCTGGTTTTTGTACAGTAGAAAGGCCCGATTAATCAGTATTATATATTCTAAGTGGCTTGTAGTCTACAGACTACAAAAGTATTTCATATAACTGAAAAAACTTCTTGGCTTGAGGCCGATTAAAGGCCTGAGCCCGGGCTGCTGAGGTAGGCTCAGGTTTCCGTAAAGATATATCTTTATTTCGTCTTAGAAATCCTTCCATCCATTCTTGTCCAGCCTTTTGTTTTGTGGTTTAAATTTATGAGCAAAGTTGTTTTCCTCAGCAAACTAAAAAGCTAGTTCTTGGACCGATGCGCGCGTCAACCCAAACAAACGAGATTCCAGGAATTTCAAGTGCTGCACTAATTGTCTTTCCACATCACAAGGAAAGGTTGGTTTCTAGCATCCTTTCGAAGACCTTTCGAATTGGACTCCGAAGTTTTATTATTACCCAATGCGTGCCTTCGTAGAGTTCCTTGGGGAACACCAAATGTTTCTGATGCCAATAACCAACCCATTTCCTTTTTTCGAACTGCTTCTATAGCTCTCTGCATCTAATATTCACTCCAGGATTGGCGATCAGTTTTACGCTTATAATTGCGAAGCGTTATGTAATATCTGTAATAAAGAAATACCTGGATTACATTTTTAGTTCACTACTGAATTCATAAGGACAAAATGACATACCTATGTCATTATGTCCGTTGTTCAGCTATGTCGTATTATCCATGTAGCGTTATGAAAGAAAAAAATGAAAAAATAAAATCAAAGAGTGGTTTTTTGTAGAATAAATTATATCAGAGGCACAACAAATCCATAAATGATAAAATAAATGCAACAAAAATAGGTAAAATAGCGAAAAACTTACCATTTATACATAAAACTTTTCGTCTGTACAAAAACTTATACTGTACAAACACCTATACTATGCGACAATATCGAAACGAATGATATGGGCGTAAGCCCGTTTTTAAAGGCCGTTCGGGCCACGTGATTCAATTGTCACCTGCGCGTTCAATGCCACTACATTACTAATAACTATGATAATATGTCATTTTGTACGTATTCCCCCTACATACAGTAAGCTCATCAACGAGAACTTTAGAAATATACAAGTAAATTGAATAGAGGAAACCTGTGAGAAAATAAAAATGGCTATAGCCAATGGTGACGAAGCAATCGCAATTTAAATAAGAAGAAATCACAAAGACGGTTTTTGTCAGGACTATTTTTTATTTCATGTCTTGCATTTTTGACATATAAATATCTATTATGTGTACGTACTTATTAATTGAGAAAATATATTTCTCTCCGCCATTGGTAATTTGATTGACAGTTTCATTGGACAAATTCTAATGTAATTAAAAGTTCGAATTGTTTCTAGTTCCCTGTGTCCGCTTCTTCTCGATCGACGATGATAAAATAAAATGTTGAAGTCGTGGAGGAAAATATAGTTTTATTGACAGCTACTGAATTATTACACTATATTTGTTGTTGGGGTAAAAATTTATAATAGACTGCGTCTCAAATTAGTCCCGAAGCTATATTTATAATCTCACTAAAATGCTACGATTCATCAAATAAGTGCATAGAACAAAAACCTTTGACTTTTGAAAGCTGGCAAATATATTTTGAACCGAAAAAATCATTGCAGTCATTTCCTCAATAAATATTAGACCCCAATCTATAGTTTGCAAGTTGAATAAACTGTAATTAAGCTACTAATCGATATGTTTCACAATTATACAAGGTGAAACTATACAAATTTAGAAAATTAAGATTAATGTGAGATTATAAATTAATGGACTAATTTTTGATTGACCATTCATCTTACTTTAGTGGTTTTCAATATAAAATCGGCCAAAAGGGGTAAAACGGACTATAATTGTTAAAAATTAAGTGATTGGTAATAAATTATATTTAAAAACTAACTATTAAGTACATAAAAAAAGTAAAAAGTTACACTTACTTTTAGACAAATGTTCTAGGCGTATTCTTTCATGCACAGCGTGCTGGTCGAAAACAAAAAGATTATTGCCATTTATTTCTTTTGCAATTATAAACTTTTTGTCCATTTGGCCTATTATTTGTAGGTGATTGAATATATCCTTATTTAATTTTATGCCCTCGGTTTCCTGCTTTCTGTTCTTTTGATTGGCTATATTGATATTTGGCACAGAGTTTTCGTACATGATCAATTTGGCTTTGTAAATATTTTTGAAAAACGTTTTAGGATCTAGAAAACAGATTTTCCTTAATTCATACAAATCATATTTATATACCGATATCATTTAAATCATTTAAAGATACCCTATATACACCAACAAAAGATAAATATAATTTAACTTACTATTTTTATCGAAACTACCAGTTTGGTAAAATACAAATTTTATCTAAAATTTCATGTAGAATTTAAAAATAATATAAAAAATATTAGGTTCTATTTAAAATAACAAAATTGACGTCTACTTGCGGCATAACCGGAAGTCCTCATTCAGGACAACGTTATATTGTAACTCAGCGTCATCCAAACCCTACAGCTTCATAATTTAAGATTTTTTACATAACTGTATCCGCCATTACTTTTAATCAAAACTTGTCGCGCCACACCGTGTATTGTTTGATCGACTTTTTTGATAGAGTGAGACTATTTGATATAGTGAGACTAGTGTGCGCTCATAACGAGACGCCGACTCTCGCTTGGACCATAGGATGGTATCATTGCCAGGCTCGGGCCAGGTATCGGACCATAGACTTGGACCATTGTATTCGAGCTTAGTATTTTTTCGACCCTCGACCCTAGTACTCTACGATCGACACTCGAGGCGCCGACCACCGAAGCTCGCTCCGACCATCGCACAGTGTACGATTTGACTAATCTAGGTGGACAAAACTCTGAAACTCTCTTAAGTGATTCTAAATTACATTTTATGATAAAATCATAGTTAATTGTGGTAAATAAAAGGCATGACCAAATTTTAAATAGTTTTTATTGTTTTAATAGAAATTTTATATCTCTATCATGTCTAGAAAATTGTTTTAGTGGAAGTTTTCGCAACAACGATATATATGGATCAGATGATATTAATAAATATTTAATTAAGTCATAATTGCTTCGCTGTCTTGAAATTTTCATTGTATGTCCCAGTCTGACTCTTCTTATTTCTTTATTTTTAGCCTCGGATGCTTCTTCAGACATTTGCCCTACCGGTATTAGTGAATTTTTGATTATGTCTGCTCCATGTACCAATATTTTGTGAACAGTCACAGGCATGTTATACCATGGGTACAAACTTAAATATAGTTTCCTAGTCTTTATACAGTAGTTCTGAAATTTAACAGAGTCAATCTCATAACCAGACGCAACAGCTGCAAGAATCGTCCCAAAATTGTGAATGAGCCCTTCATTAAGGTTGATGATGCGTGCTGTGGTCGTATAATTATAAAAAAATGCTCTTGCGGTATTCCCATCGTTACTGGTACCAAATCCTGGTTTTACTTTGTCGATAATGAGACCCACTTCTTTAAATTTTTTCTTGATTTCGTCTTTCCTTGTTTTAAACATTTCTTTTTTATTGTCTCCTCTTACTTGCCACTCATAAAAATCTTGACGATAACTAATATTTAAAAGGCATTCCATCGTACGAATGTAAGCATGTAAGCTAGATATTCCAAACTGGTACATATTATCGTCTGGCTCTTTCGTTATTAATGCTGTATTCATTTCTTTAGATGTTGCCTTACAGATAAAACACCTTTGAGTTGATCTATTATCACTTAACACATTACACACTTTACCATCAATCATTGTCAGAATCATTTGATGCGTGACCGATATGGTAACGCCTCGGACTTCTATAAGAGTTGGAACTAACTCTTGAATTTGACTTTCAATCGCTCTACATTCATCTTTTATCAGTGCTTCGCTTTCTTTCTTATAAATAAATTTGAGTACTCTACAGAATCTTGGTGATGATGGCCGAGGATTTTGCCATATGGTCTCTTGTAGATTGTTTACGAGTTTTATTGGAACTAATGAGATTATAAACATATATTCATCTGTGCTCTCTGGATCCTCAAACGGTTGCTTATATAAACTATGTCCTGATGAACCATCACACCCCCACTTATATATTAAAGAATAATTTTGCATGTTGGTGTCTAACCTTTCTCCTAGAATGTTCTTACATATTCTCTGTGCGGTATGATTAAGTAGAGCATCCAGTCTTACTTCCGCCGATATATCAGTCACTGTAATATTTTCAACTCGAGGATAACACTGCTCTTTTACCTTTGCTACGTAATCATAACATGGATACGCATTAAAACCTCTTTCTTTTGCCTCTTGTTGTACATTCTTATAAGATTGGACAGTAAAATTGTTTGCTATAAAAAAGGCCAAAGCTTCTTCAGGTGTATAGGGTCTTTGTTTCATTTGGACATCTAAATTTTTTCTTGCTTTCTTATATGTGGAAGCACGTTTTGGTGAGGCTGACGATACTTCTTCCATCAACATAGCAGCATTACGTTTGTCACTCGCTCGGACACTTAATTGTGCAGCAAACGATAATTGGTCTTTACTGTAGTCGCTAAGTAAATGTTGAATTTTCCTCTTTTTTGTCTTTTTGGAGCTATCCATAAAAGTTTTTTGAGGTCTACCACCACTAGTACTTGGTTTTGGAGATTGATTTGCTAATATCAGCATATCGAAAGTTAAATCATTATTTAACCATTGTTCGTATTCACTTAAAAACAAGTCCAATCGTCTTTGCTTCTGAACCCATTTGACTCGAATTTTTTCGCATTCATTTTTTAAGAACACCTTTAACTGCTTCTCTTGTTCTTGATCAATATCCAGATCATCAAAACTCATCTTCACAAAGTTGATTACTGCATTTAATCGACCATTAGCCGGTATAGAACGCCAAAATTCAAATAATAATTTCCGCTTCATTTGGGCACCTGTAAACACAAACATAAAATATGTTAAAAAACGCAAGAAATATTAATTATACAATGTATTATGAAAGTGTACATAGGCGCCCATACCTATGAGCAGGGGAGACCATGGACCCCTTCTAGCTTTTCGGATGCTTTAAACTATATGGTTATCCAAAGTTTACAAAATATAATGTGAAACATCTTTACGTGTAGCCCCCTCTTAAATTTTTAATATGGGCGCCCGTGAACGTGTACGAAATAGAAAGTAGTTTAAGACAATAAGTACATACAGCTTTACTACACTTGACAACATAGCATATCTAAATGAAAGATAGGTATGGCAAATGAATAAATAATTTTGATGACCTATTTTGTATTGAGTATTAAGACAAGTATAGTATTTAAAAATACATATCTGTTTATATTTTATTTACTAAATATGTTAAAAATCGCAAAAAATCGCAAAAAACAGTAATTATATTATGAAAGTGTACTAAATAGAGAGTACTTTAAGATCATACCTACAGCTTTACTACACTTGACAACATAATATATATCTAAATGAATGTTACGTATGACAAATGAATAAAAAAAATTGATGACCTATTTTGTATTGGGTATTATATATTTTCAAATGCATATTTGTTTATATCTGGTTCATTAAGTAAATGCATAATTACCTGTAGATGTCGAATCCATCATAAAAAAGCACTTAAAATTGCACTGAAAACCAAGACACGTGTACACAAGTTAGCGTTAACGGTCATACTGAGCGGCCGATCGTCTACCTGAAAAAGGTGCAGGTAGTTTCGGCCATTGTTTCTAAAAGATCTGCAATCTGCTGGGGTCTTTGTTTTGTATCATCAGTTAAAGTATGTATTTAAAAGTGAAATGGAAGTGATTAAACGTAGTTTTAACAATAAAATTTAAATACCTTTTGTCCACTTAGATTAGTCAAATCGTACACTGTGCATCGTATCGATCGCCAGGTAAAATAAATGCATTATTTTAAATGCGAGCGTTTACTTCACTGTCAGTGCTATGATCTAGGCGAGGATACGATGCGACGGTCTCCATAATGAACGCACCCTTAGGCGGCGTTTATACTCGGGCGATACCCGATAAGCGACATTTTATCGCCACGATATATTGCTAGGAAGGTTCAAAGAGAACGGACGATAAATCGCAGCGACAGTTCAATAATGGTGGAAGCACAATTCTCTTCAGTTACAGTTATGTGCTCAAGTGAGGAAGACGTTGTAGCGGCTTATTGGTTTAGGTGTAGAATGAGGAGAAAAATAGAATACTGGGTACATCCTTACAATCTTATCAACGCGCACCATAGCTCGGCTATTGTTTCCTGAGAGGTGTCTCAACACGAATCAAAGTTCAAAGGTTATTACAAAACCGATTTAAAACGTCTATTAAAACAATAGATGGACAACTTAGCAACCTAAAGATACAGGCAATGAAATAAGACAGAGGGATTCACTAAGGTTTATGCTATTCCATCGAATCATGAATAAACTAATACATGGTGTCAATAGGTGTAGAGAATGCAGAATGTGGAAGAATGAAATTAAAATTTGGCGATGCAATATTGATAGCCCAAAATAAAAATAGTCTTTAAAGACTATTTATTCATATATTTAATAAAAGAGCAAAAGAATTTAACTGGAAAACTGGAAGTCGATGGAGTTAGCATTGAACAAGCAAGGAATGGAAATAAAGTGCTTAGGGATTACACTGTCTAGCTATGAGGACGTTGAAAAAGAAGTAATAGATCAAGTCCAAGAGCAAATAAAATAGCAGGATACCTTAATAACACATTGGTGTAATCGACACATTAACTGTAAGATGAAGTCAAGAATCTATAAGGCCAGTATAAGATCAATAATGGCGTATGCATCACAAACAAGATCCAATAAATTGGCAACGGTTGGTAATGGGCAGGAACGACTGGTGAAACAAAATAAGGAAGGTCAACAAAGGTTGACGTTCCACTTATGTTCTTTATTAATGATAGAGATAATGCTTGAATGAAAAAATATAAAATCAAAGGCTTTATAACAATATGAAAAAAGGTTGTTGCATACCCATATCCTTCATATAATGCTGCCACTTAACATACTCCAGTTCTGTTTTATAAGTGTCCATTATATACTCCAGTAAAGTATCTTTCCCATTTTGACTTAAAGATTTATTAACAGGGTTAATATTTTTAATAATAGGAGACATTCCCTTTGGCAGAAATTCATTTCGTTCGCTGATAACGAATAAATTGTTGTTTTTGGGAGTAGCGTATGTTGCGTAACCTACAAAAAATAAAATAACATTTTTTTTATATGCGAGTAATTTATTACTAAAAGTAGAAGCGCTTCTCTAGTTCAAATCTTTTTGGTTTACGTACATTAAGCTATATTGTCTGTTGTTAGCATTTTCTTTCATTTGTTAATTGTAACAAATATCTCTCAAATAGAAAGTAGTCTAGTCGTCAGAGATTTGACGTTAAAAATTTTTACGAACAAGCTGAATTCTGCTGAGAATGTAAATTTTGGGATCCCAAAACAGATGCAAAAAAGTTTACCACTCCTACCTTCCGGCTTCTCCCTAAAACGCCCCTGGTAAAAGACGGAAAATAGAAACAATATATTTACCAAGAATCTGTACACCGCAGAAAAAAAAAATATTTTAAATAAAACATGTGGCTGAGATAATTTTGAATAAAAATGTGTGTTAGTAGTTTTTGTGTAAAATAACCATTCTCTCAGAAACAACGCTTGAAACGACCGGTGAATTTGAATGTCAATTACTCATACAGGTTGATTCAAATACAATTTGTATCAACTGGACGGTAAAAATTCGACGACCAACGTGTGGTCGTCGAAAATACATGAAAAAACGACAATAGATTCGGTTTGTAGACCAACGCTGGCCACTAATCCCAAGTTACGCCAAGTGGTTCTGTACACGTTGGCCCAACTAGTTGGTCAAACGTGTACTGGGGCCTTAAAATTAAAATCTGTAAACTATATAAAAATGTGTATAAAATAATAAAATACATAGCTTACATACATACATACCTGTTTTTTTATTGATATAACATCGTTTTCCCAAATGCAACTTTTTGGTCCAATCTAACAAATTTTCACATTTTTCGTCTTCATCATGGGTAAACTGACTATTCCATTCCAGAAATTGCTTCATTAAAAGACTTTTCTCGGCTCCTAATTCTTTTTCTAACAGATTCAGCTTTTCCTTTTCAGACAAAGTTACCACCAATTGAGACTGGTTGTTATTTAAATTATCAACCAATACTTCAGATTTTTGTTTAACCGTTACGTGATGATCAGTCCAGTCCTTTATTTGATGTGAATTAAACGTTTGTACAGATAAAATTTCGTCAGGATTGCCCTCGTAATTTCGTGAACGCAAATACTGCGGTTGTATCGAAATCTCAACATTGGGTCCATTCGGTCTAGTTTCGTTTTGCTTAATAATTTTATTTTGGAATTCAAAATTTATTGGTTCGTAATTTTTCTGCGTGCTTACAAAATTTGGTTTAAATTTAAAAAACGAATTAATCTTGAAATTGTCGGGTTTATCATTGCTTTCGTCAGGCGAAGAAAAATTTCGTTGATATTTTCTTAGTTGTTGTTGATTGTGATCGAGATTGTAATTACTTTGCTCAGGTTTTCTCAACCAATCATTTGAGCCAATATTTTCGTCATTCCATTTGTAGAAGTGATTATCTTGTAAAAGCAATGGTTTTACGGGATAATATTCGGATTGCGGGTGTATATTATTTAGTATCTTGTACTTTGGTGGACAATTATTATGAAATGTGTCCAAATTAGTAGGCTTAATAAAATTATTACATACATTTGGCACTTTTTTGTTATTTAGAACATAATTTTCTGATTCACGTTTGGAGAAATATGGGCTTTCATCATACATTTCGGGCATATGATTTGTTAATGCTTTCTTATTAATTTTCCAATTATAAATCGGTAATTCCTTAATATATTTGTCCTTTTTAATCATATCTCTATCTACAACATTCTTAAATTGGTTATGAAAGGTATTTAAGTCCTCACGTTTTAAACAAAAAGGATTCCCAAAAAGATCCATTGTTTCTTTTGAAATTCGAAATGTCGGATCCGAAGATTGTTCCAAATTAAGCATAGCTTTATTATTTTTATGGCAATCACAGTTGCATTTTTTATCAAAATGAAACTGGAACGTTTTAGACTGGTCTGGTTTCCGATTGACAAATTCAAAATGTGGGGATTTTCCATCTCGTGATAAAACTAAAGTATAATTATCTGGAATTGTATTCTCCTTTTTCTCGTTAATCTCCTCTTGGAACCTGAAGGTAGTCTGTAAAGCTTTAGAATTCATTTCTTCTCTGAAGGTAGTCTGAATTCCTTTAGTACTTATGGCTTTTTTATGCTTTCTGATCGTTTTGGTGCTCTTAACATTCAAAGACATGGACATGGCTTTACTTACACCATCACATGTCGTTTTAACGTTATTTTCGACAATAAAGTTTGACTCTTCTTCAAATATGGTTTCCTGGCTATCTTGGCTCGATTCCAGAACGTTTTCATCGCTTTTGTATACTTGTGTTGATTTTAGAAACATATCCATTATTAAACATTTACCTTTGCTTTCATCGTTCGTAAATTTGGAAAGAGATTGATCACATTCTATGTCTTGTTGAACAGGTAACTCCTTCGGTATTAATAAATTTCGTTTTGGAATTACATTAATTGGTAAAGGTTGTTTAAAACTGGACGATTTTTTCTTATTAAGAGCGGGAGTGGCTTCGATTATGTCATATATATCTTCTGATGAGTTTTCGTTTGTCTCCAAGCCGTTAATTTCAAAAGGAGTGTCAGATTTTTTCAGTTTCTCTATAAAATCTATATGTGTATCGGAATTTTTTCTTTTGTAGCCAACGGCTTTTACTGCTCCACGTATTTGCGAAATTCCGCAATTTAAATATTCTTTATTTTGCACTTCAGGTATAGTTTTCAGTGGTTTTAAACATTTACTATTACCCAGAAATGAACTGATTAATTTTTTAATGCATTTTTCAACCAAGTCCCAGTTTTTAAATTCAACCATTGTCTTCGTAGAATTTAATAGTATATCTACTTCAGTATATGGACATTTTATGTTCAGCAAGAATATTGGGTAAAGCTTTGAATTATTTCTTTTTTCATTGATATAGAATAATTTTTCAATGCATTTACAAATTTTTGATGCAAAAATAGGTCTTTTATTTACGTAGACATATTGTATTCGTCTATTTTCGTAATAACCTCTAAACAACAAAGCAAACATAGTTATTTTACCTTTGGTTACCTTGATAATAGAAGCATCTTCTTTAACATCAGGGTGTACATATTTGAACGAGGAGGCTATATCAGTTCTTTTAGTACTGCTTAATATTAATTCTCCAGTTATATCATTCCTAATGGAAAAATTCACTTCTGGATGTATAATAATAAGGGAGGTAATGTTTTTTACAATATCTTCCAACTCTAATTCATTAATAATTCGTTTTTTTCTTACGGGACAGTTATAAAAGAATTCTTCCACCGTTACCGTAGTACCTACACTTGGTCGTTGCTTGGTCATTATTACATTGTCAGAATCTTTAACCAAAGTCTTCATATATGTAATAGAAGATTGCTCGCATTTAGAAATAACGGTAACAGCTTTTGAAAGTTCCAAAATATTGGCTAAAGCTTCTCCGCGAAATCCATAGTGTTTTATATTTATTTCTAAATCTTGTAAGTTATTGCATTTATTCGTGAAATATCTACGTCCAATAAGGTCCATATTTGCTTTCGAGATACCTTCTCCATTGTCTACAACCTGAATTCTTAGGGTAATCAAATTAAGTCTTACGGCTATTGATTTTGCCTTTGCATCTAAACTATTTAATACCTACAATATAAATATACATGTGTATTAAATTTTGTTTGCTTAAAAATTGTTTTGAAAATGTGGTCAGTAGGGGAGTGGAAGGAACACTGTAACACTGAGATGCAAAACTTTCAATGACAATAACTTTTTTATTAAATGCTACTTTAAACTTACATTGTACCTCTATATTTGGCTTATAAACAAGTACTGAAAAATCCTGTCGTTTTTAATAAAAACTAAAGTTAATACCTCAAAAATATTAAACCTAAAAATTACTAAATGTCCCACTGTTTCTTTTAATGTGGGAACCCTGAGACGCAACAATTGCAACATCATTTTATGTTAAAACTGTCAAGTTTAATTCAAATTTTAAAAGCGAACTTTGGCGCTTAGTTAACCCTTGCATTACAGAGGGCGCCAAAATCATATTAATGTCTCTTTTTAATACATGTGAGATATCTGGGACAACTGGAAAAAAGAACCTGTTTTCACATTTAGCGCTTTCTTTTAAAAACGATATTTTAAAATCATTTTCTTTTATTTGAGACAAGACTTTGCCTAAATAGTATATATTTTGCTTACAGTTAAATTCAACAAGCACATAATTCCCATTATTGGGACAGCGATCAAGATCTTCCAAACTCATTGATTCGGGATCTTTACCAATAAAATCCTCTCCTCAGCTGGAATCTTGTAATTCCATCTCATTTTCAAGTTGCTCATCAGAATCACTATCTAATACGCGACTAGTTACTTTTTTTTGTTTTGATGTTTTTTCTTTAGATTTAATCAGTTCCATTTTTTCCGGGGTATCCGTAGCTATCATCGTCTTTCCTTTGCGTTTTTTGTTGTCCTCCCCGTATTTTCTTGTCGGAGCTTTTTATAGGGTGCGTTCATTACGGAGACCATCACATGGTATCCTCGCCTATAGTAGGACAATTTTCAATTAAAGGTGACTATAATAGAGCATAGCACTGATAGCCCAGGAAAATAAGCATTTTTCATGACACTCGTCCGGCCAGGCAAAAGACAATTGATTTGAGTAGTATGGACCTCTGTAACAAAAACCTATATGTTTCCTGTAGTCGATTTTTTGGACTTACTAAACTACCCTTACAATTACTAAAATTATATAATTTTCTGAGTTATATTAATTTGGGATAAACAAATAAAATAAGTTTTAAAATACATATTTGACCGATCACTTTGAAATTTTGACCGTATTTCAAGTACTATAAGACACAGAATTTCGTGCAATATAAATGTTATAAGTTTATTTTCAAAAAAGTTATTAACATTTATAAGAAACCAAAATTTTTGACTTATTTTGCAACTTTCTTAGCAACAAATAAAGATAGAAACATTTAGAAAACGCTATTTTGAAAGTTTTTATGTAACTTATAAGTTTCTTTTCTTTTAAAATTTGTTTAAAATCCTTCACTTTTTGCTGATAGACGAAAAAACAAAAATGTTTTGTTTTTTGACCTTAATTTGTTAATAACTAATTAAGTCCAAAAAATCGACTGCAGGAAACATATAGTTTTTTGTTACAGAGGACCATACCACTCAAAATATTTATCGTTTGCCTGCCGGACGAGTGTCAAAAACAGGATACTTTTTTTGCTTATTTCCCTGGCCTATGACAGTGAAGTGAACGCTCGAATTTAAAATAAAATGATAAAATGCATTTATTTGGTCGCAGCGAGGCTCGGTGCTCGGCATCTCATAGTGTCGATCGTAGAGTACTACGGACGAGAACCGAAAAACTACTAAGCTGGAATACTGTCCAACTCCATGGTCCGATACCTGGCTCTAGGCTGGGTGCTGCGCGTTGACGGTGAACGCTGGAATTTTTAAAGTAATTTAATTAATTAATTAGTTTATTATTTTACGTGGCGATGATACTATGATACCATCCTATGGTCCGACCGAGGGTCGGCGCCTCGTTATGAACGCACACTTTTAGGATAACCCTTAAAAACTGTTGGGCTAACAAAGGTTTTCATGGTATCAGTATTACTTGGACCTAGATTTTCTACATCTAGAGATTCATTTATATTTTCAGCAGCAGCTTCAACTGCAACAAGTGGCCTGGCTGTCACAAAACTTGACAAAAAATCTTCTTCAGTGAAGACATGCCGATCAAATATTCGGAAATATTCCGGTTTTTCGAAAAGCGCTTGTGATGTTAACTGACGTCTTGCTCGTGGATATGCTGTGCCCACACAGGCTGCTACGTTATAAATTGTAAATGTCCGACCAGGATGGTTCATCATTCATGCATCTACTGCGGTATTATAGAAAGTTTGAAATGGTTTTAATAAGCCTACGTCCAACGGCTGTAATCTGTTCGTACAGTGTGGGTGGTATAGTTAGAATTGTAACGCCATTATTTTTAGATAAATCGATTGCCTCAATTGATAAATGACTTTGATGATTATCCATTAGCAATAAAGAAGGGTTTTCTCTAGTACTGCCAGTGTGTTTAATAAAATGCTTAACAACTTGCACAAAGCACTCTGTATTCATCCAACCTGTTTTTGAAAATAGTCCTAAAGTTCCAGGGGGCGACCCGTTTATCATAAAATCTTTAAAGTGTACTCTCGGGAATACCAGAGTAGGAGGAATAGCTGCTCTTGATGATCCAACAATACAGCATGTTGTTACGAGTGTTCCACGTTCGCCACTTGTAGTCTTACTAACCTGTCGTATACCCCTTTCTGCAAATACTTTTTGGGACTTTTGAACGGTAATGGCTCCTGTCTCATCTAAATTATAGATGCGACTACCATCTCCAAACACCGAGAAACGCCGACATTTTCAAGTTTACTGAAAAATATTTGAACGTTAAATTTATTAAAACCGGTTGCCCTTGCAAGACTATAACCTTCTGGGGTCCGGAGGGATAAATTATTGGAATACCGTTTCTGAAATCCTTTTATCCAGGCAAGTGAAGCAATTTTTGATGTATGTCAGTTTGCTGGAACCACTATATGATTGTAGGCTGCGGCTTAATATGACAGTTTTCGGGTATCTTCTCTTGATAGACCATAAAACATTTTAGAACATTTTTAATTATAAAGGGTGAGTCATGAGGAACTTTACATACTTCTACCATATGTAGAGTCCCTCAGGGAGCATATCATGTGGCCACTAAAAAATGTCAACTCCTCTTCTTTATTAATTAACAGGGTGATTTGTGTAATTGACCATTTATTTCATTTTACTGTAGTGTTTATACGGCTCATTTGATTTTTTTAATTTTTGCATGATACAGTACACTACTATCAAGCATTCGACTGGTATTAGCTAAACTAAAAAATTCCAGGACTGGCTTTGGAAAAATTAATTTAGGAATTCGTATTAAATATTACACCCTGTATAATTTTTTTTAAAATGCATTAAGCAATAATGCAATAATAATAAAATGATTTTCAAACTACATAAATAGCCAATGAAAACGACATATGCGACAATGTTGTCGCACTTTTATTAAATTTTTAGTGAACGATCAAATCTTACCAAAAATAGAACAACCATAATGAAGTATCAAATTATAAGGTATTAATTTAAACAAATGTTATAAATCGTCTTGTTGATGTACATATCTGTGGACTGTTTTTAAAGATAGTCCTTTCATTCGTTTTGCTTGCCATATAGAGGTGCAACCTTGTACTAATTCAATAGTCTGTCTCAACAGACCTTCAGAGAATCTTCCGAAACAAACTGCTAATAAATCAGAGGACAAGTTTAGCAGATGAACAACAGGGTTTTCGTACTGGAAGACCGTGTAATGATGAAATATTCGTTATAAATCAAATTACTGATAAATTACTAGAGTGTAATAAACCAGCATTTTTGTGTCTGATTGACCTAAAGAAAGCGTTTGACAGAGTGAGACTCAAAGATATAGTCCATCTTCTGTATAATAGAGAAGTTCCCCTAAATATTATAAAAACTATCGAAAACATCTACCACAACAACAAAAGGGAAGTTAGAATGGATGGACAACTTGCAGAACCTATAGAAATAGGCAGCGGAATAAGACAAGGGGATTCATTGAGCCCCATGCTCTTCAATTTGATCATTAAGAACCTTCCATAGATGTATTAATCTGCCAATGAACAAGCAGAATTGCTTATAAAGACGAAGAAGAAGAATATGTTAGGACTAACATAATAAATTTATGACATCAATATTCTGTAAAATAAAATTAGAATATAAATAATTTAAAATAAAACATACTATTTGATCATAGAAATATTACTTTTTGAAACTTTTTCCACTCACAGAAAGTGTTCCAATATTCTAAAAATTCCAGCTCCTAATACGTATGCAATTAATAATACACTAACCGTAGTGGCCGCATCTAAACTGTGTTGCTCAAATTTTAAAAACACAACTATCACCAAAGAATATAAACACATATAAATATGCGTCTACAATATACAACAAAGGATATTATACGCATAAATGTATATTCTTTGCTAGTACCATAGAAATGGAGCACTCTCGCCAAAACTTTAACCGTGAAAAATACATCAATATTGAATTGTCATTTTTGTTAAAGTTCATTTTTATCTTAAAATTGAAAATTCTTATTTGTATTATATATTATTTGTTAAATTTTAAATGTAAAGTGTTTTATAGCAAGTGTTATCGATGGCGTCGATGCGATCTTAAAGATCTGTGAATGATTGTAGCATTTTAGAAAGTAGAAGGTTGGGAATGAGTTTAGTGAATAGAGTATTATATTATTATTATCCAACACTTATTTACAATACTTAAACAAAACACTAAAACCAAAATGCTACATATACAGAGGATACAGATATAATGGATTCCTCTGCGGTATAATGAAAATTAATTTTATAAATTAAACTAATAACATTAATAACCACTGTGTTGAAAAAACCACATGGACAAAGCACTTTTATAAAATAAATTCAAGAATTACAAATTTTGAAATAAACTAGTTTGTTGATTGAAGATTGTCCGTAATAATTTGCTTAGCAATTAACTACCATTAATAATAAACTATTTATATAATTTTGCAAAATTAAAGTTATCATTTAAATAACGAGAATTTTTATAATGTAGGCGACACAAGTAGAGAAAAAACACAAATTTATAAAATATTCTTTACATAAAAATTATTGTTTAGATACTTTTATTGATATTTGTAGTAGGTACTTACCAACTCCAGTACACTTTGGCAAACCGTATTTATCGAAGAAGAGCTCCTTATTTTCGTAATTATGTCGGAATCAAGTTTTCGTAACTCCATTTTAATCTTACGCTTAAACAATATATTTATAACCACTTTATAACTAACTCACAGAATAGTATCGCATTTAATGTCAAAATCAAGGCATGCTAGACGGATTTACCTGATTTTATTTGAAATTTAGTACAGTGACGTTGTATATTTTTATATTATAAAGAAGTGTGGGATACAAAAAATACAAAAAAAAAATAATTTTTGTGCAAATATAATGTAAGTGAAAATAACAGTGAATCAGAATAGTAGTACAGTATGAATATTATACTACTTGTAAATGTTTTTTTTTTTTTTTTTATTTACCGCATCAACCCCTAGGGTTATTAGCGGGTGGTATATCTTTATTTTAGAAAAGTTACATTTAGTATAATATTAAAATTTACATAACAGTTTTGGAAAATACAAACATTTTATGTTATGTTATAGTTTGTTATATAGTTTACAATTTTTGATAAAATTTATTGTATTGCTGATGTCTTCTTTTAGAGTTTCTTTCAAATTGTGTTTTAGTTTTGCTGTCGATCTTGCTGTTGAGTACACTGGACAGTCTATCATTATATGTTGCACTGAAAATGGTATTTGACAGATGTGGCAAATCGGCTGAGGGTCCTTGGAGATGAGGTATCCATGTGTAAATTTTGTATGACCTAGCCGCAGTCTGTTAATAACTACTTGGTCATGTCTTTTAGCTGGGAGCGGTAGTAAAGCAGAAGTAACATCTGGTTTGATACTTTTTAATTTTGCTTCTGTTTGGTTCCATTTTACTTGCCAGGTTTTGTTCATGTAAGTTTTTATTAATGTTTTTTGGTCTGAAATTGGTATGTTTTGCATAATAGGAATTGTCATGTTATTGATAGTTTCTGTTGCTGCTTTATCAGCTGCTTCATTACCCTTTATCCCAACATGGGATGGTACCCATAAAAATGTTATGTTTTTACCACATGTTTGGGCATTGTATAGCATGTCTTTTATTAATGCTAAATTGGCATGAGTAGGATACATCTGCTTGACACCATTTAAGGCACTTAGAGAATCTGATACAATAAGAAAGTTTGTATCAATGCTGGTACATTGGTTCAGTGCGTTGAAGATTGCCTGCAGTTCTCCAGTATATATGCTACACTCCTTGGCTAGACGGGTGACAGAGGTGTTGTCTTCAAAAATAGCTGCAGCAGCTACACCATTACTGCTTTTAGAGGCATCAGTAAAAATTAGTTTGAAATCAGGGTATCTGGAGATGGTAGACCGGAATTGTTGTTGTATTTCAGAAGGATTGTGTGAATGTTTGGGATAGTTAAGTAAGGTAAAATCTACTTTTGGTATTTGAACTTTCCAGGGAGGAGACTGGCATCTGTTTGTAGAAGTGGCTCTCAATTGATGTATATCGAATTCAAATCGATTTATTCGTTCATTGAAAGGTAAGTTTCTATAGCAATTATTTGAGTACAGATTTGGAGGGTTTGGAGGGTTGGTAAATGATTGTTAAGTCAAAAACCATCAAAGTTTAAAGAAGGGTTAGATTTGAAACTAATTATCGTAGCTTTCTGTAAAACTTCTTTCATTTTGTCTTTTTATGTTTTTCTATAATTTTTTGTAGATACATATTTAAAAATGAATAATGTCATCCAGGTAGCTCTATATGTAGAAATAATAATTTGCAATGGGTTACTTTTTTTAAACCTTCTAAATGTAATAAAAGATTTAGGAAATCTAGATTTTGCTCTAAATATTATCCATTCAATTAAACAGGATTATTTTGTCATGACATTATAGTGATTATTTTTAATTTATTTGTCATAAACTAGCAAGAGTAAATGTTAAAATACTCAATATTCACACTATAAAGAAAAGAAAAATGAGCTACTTGGTCACCTACTAAGAAACGAGAAATACGAATTGATGCGGCTGGTCATACAAGGGAAGGTGGAAGGTAAAAGAGCACCGGGGAGAAGACGCACGTCGTGACTGAAGAATCTGAGACAATGGAGTGGGAAAACATCAATAGAACTTTTCAGAACGGTTGCAAATAAAGTCAAATGGGCCATGATGATCGCCAATGCCCTTAGGGAAGGGGAACGTTAAGAAGAAATGTTAATTGACTTAGTTAGATTCAGATTAGACACAGGCAGCTACTTAATCCGGGGTAACTTACCTGAACACATACACCTGTGATATACACAGTCAAGTTAATCAAAATATAATTTTTTCAAGGTATAACCTACTGACAATCCTTAATAAGATAGAACACAGATCTCTCAATTTGGCGAAGCCACCGAAATTCCAAATTTTCTGTATTGCTTGTCTCTCTCCATATGAAGGAGAACTCTTAGGAGAGTAATCTCTTGCAATTACTTTCTTACAGTACTTCTTATCGGCTGCCGTACAGTATGTTCCTCTATTCCATAATTCGTCTCTCCCTCTCATTCCTTGAGTCCCTTGTAGCTTGCTGCCTCCATTGGCTGCGATCCTTTGCCAGATGGATGGTTTTATGTAGGGATATTCCCACCAGAGTAATCATTTTTGGTCTTGTTCTTCCATCTTGTTGATTTTCCTCTTGGTCTTCGGCGTTCTACCTTTCCTTTTACTACCTTTAGTTCCTGTTCTTCTGGTTGTGTGACCGAAGTAATTTAGGTATGCTTATTTCACTTTTTTTAATAGCCTTAATTTTTCCTCTACATATATCCCATTGCTCGCTAGCTGTTAAATTCTCAGCTATTGTAGGTATTCAAGGTAATTTTGATATCTTTCTAGTATACGGGGCTCTTTCAAGAGTTTTAAATTATAGCGAGCGCTTTTCTTTTCTTGCTCTTATTTTTGCGCCTACCAAGAAGTGGTCTCAATCTATATTAGCCTATTAGCCCCACGATAAGTACGTAGATCCATTAGATTAGAGAAGTGCCTGGTTTCTATTAGGATGTGAGCTATTTGATTTTTTGTTGTTCCATCAGGCGAAGTTCATGTTACTTTATGGATATTCTTCTGTTAGAAGTAGGTACTTCCAACGACCATGCCCTTGGAAGCTGTAAATCCTATTCTATTTTCATTGTCGTTGGTGATATCATGAGCACTGCATTTTCCGATGTATGGACTATATATATTTTCTTTCCCTATTTTTGCATTAAGATATCCAATTATGATCTTGATGTCGTTTCTGGGGTATCTGTCATGGATGGTCTCTACTTCGTCATATAATTTATCTTTGACGTCCTCTTCTATATCTTCGGTTCTATCCACCAACTGGGGACGGGTCCGATGGCAGATAGACCAGTGGCGTAACTAGTCTGACTGCGCCCCAATGCAAGTATTCCTCGTGCGACGCTATTCCTAGACTTATTCTCCTATTTCTATGACGAACAAGCTGTTCGTTAGAAAAATCTAATAAATTATCTGGGTTTAAAAAACTGAACGTGTCAGTTATACATACCATAGATTTAAACCCATCGTTTAACTGTGAAATAAGAATATCAACGGCTCTTAAAAATACCTTAACTTTAAAGCAACGCACAGGATCACTAAACTCATAGTCACTGGAAAGTTCGTCAAAAAAGTCTTTACTTGCATTTGGAGGTCATTGAAGAATCAATATTCCACTTGGCAGCTAACTTTCTGGCTTGATCCAGGGCATCGTCGAATTCTCCTCGCAGTTCGCTCACAGTCTTTAGACATTTATGAAGGAGATTCTTTGCATCGACTAGATTAACATCGGATCTCTGTAGGGTTTTCGATGTAATCTGGATTTTTTCTAAAATTCGACTTTGAAACACTAACATCAAAACAAAATCAAATGAAGACATTTGCTTCATAAGACCATTTGCTTCTGCAACTTCATTGTTCTTGTTTGAAGTCAAAATTATTTTTGTTAGACACTTCAGCACTGCTACAAAATTTACACTGATTGAGAGCAAAGCGTCGTACCTCGACGACCACCTAGTAAGACAGAAAGAGTTTTTTCAAGGTTAACTTGATAACACAGGAGTCGGTTAATTATTTTAAACATTGCCATCTTGGTAGACTTTGGCCGAAAAATACGTATATACTGTTTATTGTATCATAGAATGATGAAATCTCTGAAATCGATTTCACACTGTCGTTTAAAACTAAATTTAAATTGTGACTAGCACAAGAACATACTCAGCGTTAGGAGACTTTGATTTTATTCTATTCTGCAGTCCCGTGTAAATTCCACTGATGACAGAAGCCCCATCATATCCCTGACCTCGGCACTTATCAAAAGTTATTTTCTTTTCTCCTATAAGTTTAACTAGAAGCTCCTCTAGGACTTCGACTGGTCTAGTACTTGCACAAAGCCTAAAATGGATTCCATTATGTCAAGCTGATTTAGGTCTGGTTTGTATAAAACATCTTAAAATTATTGATAACTGATCAATTGTTGTGTCTTGTGTAGTATCTAAAATGAGAGAAAAAAATATAGACTGTTGAACATCAGTCAATATTTCACTCAAGATCTGATGAGATGTCAAATGAATAAGTTCGTTTTGTATTGAAGGGCTTAAGTATTTTACCCTACTATCTTCTCACGTTTTCCAGATGATTTTTTAAAATAGGTTCGTATCTAGAAAGAAAATCAATAATATTCAGAAAATTTCCTGACTCACTTTCAACATTTTTTATGCTTTCAGATCGATGCCCTCTGAAAGCTAGATTACAGGTTGATATTGTTATGATCACATCAAAAATTCTCTTTATTACTTTATCCAGTTTTTCTTCTTGGCATAAAAAATCATTTTTATATCTCTGTTATTTTTCCTTATTCCATAAGCGATACATGCATTGATATGGCACTTACTCAATTCGTGGTCTTTAATTTTTGTTGACAGATTTCTCCAATTATTGATTTTCCCTGTAGTCCATGCATTGTTTAAGTTTTTATTAAGTCTGTTATCGAACAGCTAGCATGGTCCACAATACACTCCATTTAAAGACGAAGAGTAGCAAAGCCAAAAGAGCTTAATTTTTTGACCAGTTTTTGTTTCGAAAAAATAATATAATTTTAAAAAAGATTTATTTGTTTGAATGTCTTTAGGGAATGGTCCTTGAGGTCTACACGGTTCGGAGTTCAAAATACGAGATTTCAATTCATCTTTATTCATAATATCTTCTGAGAAAAGAGCTATGTCTGTATTCTCTACTCCATCATTACAGAATATATCTATGTTATCAGTATTTTCTTGAACATTACTACTTACGCCAGTTGCGGGTGTAGAAGGAGCGATATATGTAATATTTAAATCAGTAGGCTTACTCACGTTTTGGTGGACTTCTGAATTTTGGTTATCGGCAAGAAAATTCAATTCGACGATCTCTTCTGTCGTGGATATTTTACCCCCACGCTCACATTCACTATCACCAACACCATCGTCACCTGATTGACTTTTAGAAGTATCAGCAAAATCCCGTTTTTTTTAAACCTGTCAATCCTTGGTATTTTTTTCACCTTTTCATCTTCTTGTTTTTTTATTTTTCGGAACTCGGCATCACTAGGTCTTTTTTTTTTATTTCCGTCCATTTTGTTCAGTATATATCGAAATCCACTAGAACGCACAAATAAACGGTCCACTTATTTCAATTGTATAACAAATACACCGACAAAATTTGTTTTGTATTTTTATTAAACAAATAACACTACCGAACCGTACGATCGTACAAGGACTGACAGGGACACGTGGTAGTAGTTACTAAAATAATACTGAAAGATTTTACCTGAATATCGTTGTAGCTAACAACGATAAATAAACAAAAGCAGTTGTGATGAGAAAGCAATACGCACAGATGTGCACCGTTGCATAAGATAACGATAATAGTAAACAAGAGTCACCAACATACTGTTGTGAGTTTAGCTTCAACATATTTTTTTGGATAAAATTGGATCATAAACAAGAAAACCAGCAGTAAGAAAGTAGCAACAGAGATGGAATGCCTGCGAAGATGCTGCAGAGTAACAAGAATGGATAGGAGAAGTAATGACGAAATAAAGCAAAGAACATCAATAGAAACAGACATACTAACATATATAGAACAAAAAAGACTAAAGTGGTATGGACATGTAAGAAGAACTAGCGACAGCAGATGGATAAAGAAAATAACCGAATGGAGCCCCATAGGAAGGAGGAAAAGAGGACGACCCCGAAAATCCTGGAGAAACGAAGTAGACGACGCCATGAGTAAGAGAGGACTAAACGATGGAGAATGGAACAACAGAGAGAGATGGAAACGGTTGAGCGAGGGAAGGCAGTGAATACTGTAGAATCCCTAAATATATATATATATTTTTTTGCTAAAATTTTTCCAGAATATCAGTTTTTTGCGCCCTCCTAAGGCCTGCGTTCCAATGCGCCGCATTGGTTGCATTGGCGTTAGTTATGCCACTGAGACAGACAACTTCACAGGAGCCGATACTTGATATGCTATGGTAATAATGTTTGTAACTATTATTTAGGGATTTTTTGAATAAAAGATGTTTAAATTTTATTTTTTTTATTATGACTAGACAATAATATCCATATATAAATATTATTTTACACTGTTAAATCTATTATAAAATACTACATTCATTTTCAAAATTAAACACATAAATATAAATGCAATATAATTTGTACAAAAACTGAAAAATAATATAAACATTTTGCATACGACTATTTAAGTAAAAATAAAAGGACACTTTTTGACAATCGCGAATAAATCTTTAATTTTATGTTATTCCATTGATCGGAAATATACACCTGAATTAAAACAATTTTCAATCCACGCCATATTGCCCTTGTTTTTAGCCTATTTTGAATCTGTTAGAATAAGCTAAGATTATTCAGGCATCAGAACTTACATTTAATTTAATCATAGTACTAATGATACCATATTATGATGTTAATATTCTCATTCTCTGTATGAAACAAAAAGAATTAATGAAATTGAGGTTAAAAGAAAATAATTTTGGGTTTGTATTAAAATTATGTATAATAATAATTGAAGTTATATATATCGAAGAAGCAGAGGTAATATAATCACATTGTTAGAGTCTTAATTTCAAAATATTGTTATTAATTTATATTGTAGAATCTTACTAATCCGACACCGCAATAAACTGATAAGTCCAATAACCCGGAACCCTCCGCCTCGCCTTCTGTTAGCGGCGGTTCACGTATTAAAAATATCAAATAAACAGAAACACAAGTCACAAACTTTGAAGAAAGATGATTTTTGTGCCAGTAGTCGATGGCTGGATAAATTTAAAATGCGATTTGGTATTTGTCTATCAACTGGTGAAAAATTATCAAGCAACGAATCTGAAGTGCAGCCATTTAATCATTTTAAAGACAAAGGACAAGAACTGGGTCTTCTTTCTGACCCAATCTATAATGCAGACGAGAGCGGTATGTTTTGGAGACTGTTACCCAACAAAACATTCGTATTATCTCAAGAAGCGAGCGCACCAACTTTAAGTAATTACTATTTTAATGGGAGTAAAGCCACAATTAAAGGTTAAAGTAGTTTATTGACGTTTCAATTGTGGCTTATTCCCATCAAATGGTAATTACTTTAAAATGCCAGAAGAAAATAGCTTTAGAACAACACCAAGTTTAAATTACAAAAAAGAGCAATACGGTATCTTTTTGGCCTCCCAAAACCCATTGCAGAAGCTACTTCAAAAATCGCGGGATTTTAACTCTTCCCTTTTTATATATTTTATGAACTGTTTGTGTAATTCGTAAACACCTACATGTTTTCCAGCAAGACCCAATCATGACTACTCCACCAGAAATTCAACCTTTCATGTGTATTTACCGATCCCGTCAACTAAGGTAGTAAAGAAATCTATATTATATTCGCCAAAAAAATTATACAACCATCTGCCTTTGCAACTTAAATCTGCAACTTCTTTCCTTAAGTTCCGTAAAATGACAAAAGCCTATCTATCTGAAAGACTATATTATTCAGTAGATAAGTTTATTATGCATGAAGCATGAAGACAGCAGCCCTAGAATCTCTTGGAGAAGTGGACCAAAAATACACCCACCAAACTACGAAATTAACCGAAGACACACTAACATGCATAAAAGAGAAAAAAGAACTCCATATAAAATACCTGAACACAAAAAACTATGAGGACTTGGAACTATACAGGAAAAAAAAATAAAGAAGTGAAAAGAAAAGTGGCAAATGAAAAAAATGAAAGATGGGAAAAAATATGCACAGAGATAGAACAGCACATAGGAGGAACGAGAAATTCAGAGTCATGGCGCATCTTAAAGTCGCTCCAAAGAAATAAGACAGAGAAAATCAAGATCAGTCAAATCAAACAAAACGAATGGCAAGAATACTATAAAAAATTGCTAACCGAAGACCGCCCCGAATTCAAAGAATCAGAAATAGACGGAATAGAAATCTACACACATGACGAAATCGAATTAAGCCTAGCTGAGGTAAAAAGAACGATCAAAACTCTAAAGAACAAAAAAGCAGATGGTCCCGGCGGAATACCAAATGAATTGATAAAAAACGGATCGGAAAAGTTATTCCGTATGATACATAAAATGTTTGAGAGAGCACTGAATGGAGAAGACTTACCGGCAGAATGGACCCAAGCATATATGACATCAATATACAAGAAAGGAAATAGAAAAAACTGCGAAAACTATCGGGGAATCAGCATTATATCGTCTATAGGCAGACTGTATGGAAAGACCATAAAGGAAAAATTAGAAATATATATACAAGATAAAATCGGAGAAGACCAGGCAGGTTTCACAGCGGGGAAAGCTTGCTTAGATCACATTTACACGGTCGAACAACTAATAGAAAAAAGAATGGCCAAAAATAGATCCGTCCATCTGGCTTTTGTTGATCTTAAGAAGGCATATGACTCAATACCTAGAACCAAGCTATGGGAAGCAATGGAAGACATCGAAGTTCCACGAAGATTAATAAACGTAGTAAAAGCACTCTACAAGAATAACGAAGTAGCTATCAAAACGGGCAATAGAATATGCAGTCCATTTAAGACGACAAAGGGACTACTACAGGGTTGCTCCACATCCCCCACCCTGTTCAAAATATTCCTGGAAAAAACCCTGAAACCATGGAAAAGAAAGGGCGAAGGAATGGGTATACCAGTAAGGAACGAATATCTATATACGCTAAGTTTTGCCGACGACCAAATAGTGATCGCACAAGACGAGGATGACCTCAGTTTTATGATGAGAAAACTGGAGCAGGAATATACAAAGAATGGGATGGAAATAAACCTAAAGAAAACTGAATACCTAACAACGGAGAATACAGAAATAAAACAGCTGGAAATAGACGAAGGTAAACAAATCAAAGGAACAGACAAGTATAAGTATTTAGGTTTCATAATATCAAACAAAGGAACAACGGAGGAAGATATAAAAAATAGACTAGGACAAACAAGAGACTGCATACGAAAATTGAACCCGGTACTATGGGATAAGAACATCAGCATGAAAACAAAGAAAAAAATATATAATACCATGACAAGAAGTATCCTCACTTATGGGTGTGAAAATTGGACAATAAATAAGAAAACCAAAAACAAAATAAGAGCAACAGAGATGGAATTCCTAAGGAGAAGCTGCAGAGTAACAAGAAGAGATAGAATAAATACCATGGAGATTAAGAGGAGAATGGAAATGAACTCCGACATAATAGACTACATCGAACAGAAGAGGTTAACCTGGTACGGACATGTCAGAAGAGCAGACCAAAATCGGTGGATAAATAGAATAACAGAGTGGAGCCCGATAGGAAGAAGAAAGAGAGGCAGACCCCGAAGATCTTTCAGAGATGAAGTGGACGAAGCAATGAGTAGAAGAAACCTACAGAAAGGGGACTGGCTAAACAGGAAAAATTGGAGAAAACGGTTGAGTGAAGGAATACAGTGAAAACTGTGGAAATCCATATATATATATATATATATATATATATATATATATATATATATATATATATATATATATATATATATTTAGATAAGTTTATTAACAAATAACTAAGAAATTACAGAACCTTTATGTACAAGTAAGTTAAGTATTTTTATATATATTTGGCTATCACATGCAGCAACCTAATCTTATTAGTTCTTAAGGTTTTCTTATGCAATTTTCAATTTATTTAAATTTTGTAATGGATTGTGTATTTTATTATCTTTTATTTTGTGATATTGACGATTTATGTAATTTCAGTAAATTTTAAATTGTTATTTTTCTGACATTTTGTAAGCTTTGTCCAAAAAACTGTACAATTTTCAGTGACAATAAAGCATATTTCCATTCTATTCTAAGTCGTAAAGTGAATAAAGATACAAATCACATTTATGCCACTTTCATATACTACCGGAATACACAAATTGATTTGTTTGCCGATTGGTAAAACTAAAAGTTCCAGAGCTTTCAAAAACATTTTCAGTCTGCTACATGAACCAATCTAAAAGTTAGGTCTCGAGGGAGGTTTTTCGTGAACGGTACCATAAATACTTTAAGGAAGTGAAGAAGTGTATCAGAAGAACCAACTTGCCCATAAAACCTTTGCTTGTACTTGAAAATAATCCAGGCCATCCAAATGAACAAGAACTTAGATCCAGTGATGGTAATATCCAAACTATCTTCCTACTACAAAATCGGAACATCTTAATTGCATCCGATGGATCAAAATGTTATCCAAAAAGTAAAGTTTTTTATATAAAATTGCTCATCCATATTATTTCTCAGGATGGTGATATAACGCAGATCCTCAAAAAATTTATTTTGAAGGATGTTGTATTTCTCTCTTACCTGACTTGATCCAATCATCATGGAAATATCTATGGTCTACAATGAACGCTGTATTCCAGGAAACGGAAAAATGTGATCCTCAAGATAATCTATTTATTTCCGATTGATTTAAAATTTTTTAGGAAAAGGATTCGAGACAAGTGAAGAAGATTTAAATTATTGGTTTGAAAGGACCAAACAAACAAGGGAAATTATGACAGATGGGGAAATATGTAGAGCAGTACAACAAGAAGACTAAAGCCTAGTAGAAATATAGAAGCTATCACTACTACAACTGTAAAAGTAAAACTAGATACTGCATTTAATTATTTCAAACCTGCACAACATGGACTGAAATGGCGTAAAGATATTTATAATTTTTCGAAACATGCGAGATAAAGTTTATAAAAAAGAACTATAAGTTGCACAAAAACAAACCTCAATTAAGGATTATTTTAAATTGTTAACGATGTAATTAGTAAAATGTGAGATATGTAAGTTATAAAAAAAACATGTAGAACATGGATACAAATACATAAGCTTTACCTATTCCTTTTATGAAATGCTTTATTTTATTTATTATGAATTCTTGTATACAACCCAGTAATCCGAAAAATCCAACAATCCGGCACTCTCTGGGTTTTAATATTACCGGATTAGTGTGATTCTACTGTATTAATAAAATAAAATAAAATTCTAAAAAGTATGCCCTCAAATAAGTTACTATTTATATAGTAATAACACATTTTTAACGTTAATAGTTCTTTGTCGCACGCTCGGAAAGAAAAAAACAGCGTATCTTAATATTGTTTTGGTAAGTATATTTATTATATATATATATATATATATATATATATATATATATATATATATATATATATATATATATATATATAAGAATAAGAAAAAAGAAGTACTTGTGACTCGTTTGGAACAAATATATAACTGTTTTGGATGGGTTGGAGTCATTAAAAACTCTATTGGTTAACTATTTTTTAATCTCGAGCTTTCAATTGTGTTTACAATTATTATCAAGAGCTAAAAAGACAAAATATCTTACAAGGTTGAACTAAAAAGAAAAAACAATTTTTGTTAACTTACCAAATAAAAATTAGTTTAGTAAGTAAAAATTTACTAAATTTACAAAATTTACTAAACAAAAAAGAATGTTTAAACGAAATTTTACTTTTGGCAATATAATTGTCAAAAATAAAAATTTTATGTTGGCATTTATGACATTGAGGCTTATTTGTAATTGGTTGCTATTTTAACTTATTTATAAATTAAATTATTTTTGTATTAAAAAAATGTTTTCAAAATTATAAAAATTTTCAGAGAAACATTTATTAGATTAAAACATTTTTATATTAAATATTTTGAAGATGTATTAGCAGTAATTTTTACTTACTAAACTAATTTTTATTTGGTAAGTTAACAAAAATTGTTTTTTCTTTTTAGTTCAACCTTGTAAGATATTTTGTCTTTTTTAGCTCTTGATAATAATTGTAAACACAATTGAAAGCTCGAGATTAAAAAAATAGTTAACCAATAACCCTTTTATTGACTTCAACCCATCCAAAACAGTTAAAGTTAAACTTAAAGTAACTAAATTTAGACAAAAAAAATGTTAATTTCTATTGGCATCATATTGGTAGCATTATTTCTTGACGTTATAAAATTTATGACGTTCATTAAGATATGTGTTTATAAATATGCTTCCAAATATGAATGAATAAATTGACATTGCCTAATTTTGCTTTAAAAATAGTTTCAGTAAAATTGTTAAGACCACCTGTATATTAAGTTGACAAAAAACACTGTACATTAAAACTGCGATAATAATGTATCTAAAAAATGAAAAATTTATAATATATACTCGGTTAACCGAGTCCAGTTCCAACTGTCTAGTACATTTAGTAATTTTTACAGACTGAAAGTGACTGGAAATTACTATACAACCAATAGTACGTGCTCATACACAATATTAAGTGTAACGTAAAAACAAAAAAAATGTCACCTAGTTTATTAACAAAATAAAACTGATTTATTATTAAAACGATAGTTTAAATGTTTACTTTTAAGATTTTAGTCGTTTATGGATTAGTATTTACAAATGAAACGTTTTTATTGTTAATTAATGAATATACACTCCAATTATTCAGAATTGTTGTTCTTTTTTCAGTGAAATAAGTCTGCAACAGTAAGTTTATTTAAGCTATTAATAGTGCGAGGTACGAATTTTTGTGTTGTATGTTCCTGATAGAGAATATATCAAAATTTTCCCAAGCTGAGGTAGCAGACTATCTACATATATTAGTCTTTTCCTCGTAAATCCCTCAATCTAGGTGAGAGAATGAAGCAATAAACCTACCAAATTCTTGCAGTAGGATGGATCTCAATGAAACTTTTTGCATTCGATTCGTATGAGTGTCAAGAAATGTTGTGAACAAAAATGATAATGTGGAAATGAAATTTGCATTATTGAACAAGGAAAGTTCATTTTTCAAAGTACATTTCGAAGTGATGAAAAATGATAAATTTGTAAATTGGATATAATTGACAGAAATGAGTTCAATATTACTGCTATGGGTTTTTGGAGTCACTGAACACGAATATCATGACGGCGATGGTGTGCGAGGCACTTGTTGCCCAGAACGTGTCTTGTCATCTAGAGTTTTGTGGGAATTCGATACAAAATCAGTGCAAACTCATTATTCGGTGGTTTTTGGGGTCGTTGAACACTAATATCATGTCGACGATGATGTGAGAGACACCTGGTGCCCAGGACGGCCTCTGCTCATGGAGTTTTGTGGAAATTCAAAACAAAATCAGTGCAAACTCATTAGTCGGTGGATTGTGGGATGGATGAACACTAATATTATGTCTACGATGATGTGCGAGGCAGCTGCTTCCTAGGAGGGCCTCGGCTTCTAGAGTGTTGTGGAAATTCGATACAAAATCAGTGCAAACCAGGTTACTCGGTAGTTTTTGGGGTCGCTGGACACTAACATGATGTCGGTGATAGTGTGAAAGGCACCTGCGGCACAGGCAGGCCACAGTTCCTGGAGTTTTGTGTAAATTCGATACAAAATCAGTGCAAACTCGTTACTCGGGGGGTTTTAGGGTCGCTGAACCCTAATATCATGTCGGTGATGGTGTCTGAGGCACCTTGTGCTCAGGAGAGAGCTGGTCTTTTGGAGTTTGTGCATCGGAGACCATTATGATATTAGTACCGTTATGATATTCGTGATCAACGACACCAAAATTCCCCGAGTAACGAGTTTGCTATGATTTTGTATCAAATTTTCACAAAATTACAGAAGATGTAAACATTTGGTAGGTTTTGGGCTTTTTACTACTTCATTGCCTAGCCTAATCGTCATCGTATTTGAGAATGTAGTGAAATATGAAATAATAAGAGTGGAAGATTATTATTATTAATATTAAATATAAACGCTCTTTGGTTGTCATTGGATTTTTACTGAAATTCATTCCTGCAAACATGGTTTTCGCTCTTTCAAAGAGAGGATATAATATTGAGAGCAAACATGTATTAGTTTTATTAGTGTTAATAATATTTTATTGCTGACCTATTGGCTGTCACAACACTATGCAACGTTCTTGGAATAGATCAAATTAAATGTCCTAAGAATGTACGGGCTCTTCCTAGGCATATTCGTTAATTCTCAGAGTTCACCGCGGTTTAGGGCCTAAAAATTCTTTTTGATATATCATTTTGACTATGAAGCCCCATACATTTTTAATGGCCTTCAAACCAGGACTTGTACTGACCATGTCAAAACATTTATATTGCTGTTAACCCACTCTCTTATTATTACTTGAGTCATATAAACTGGAAAATTATTCTTTAATAAAAATTAATTATAATAAACGGAGAATGAGAAACGAATATTTATTTCAAAATAATGTTTAATCTTGGAATGTAAACATTTCTAAATATTTAATTCAAAACTGGGTATAATAGTTGTAGATTTGCCTTCCATATTATATAAAGACCATTCAAGTAACATTTCTATAATATGAGTTATATATCATGCAAAACTAAAGATTACCAAAAAATAATTATGGTTTGCTTATGCTTCTTTTATATGTTTCCTTCAACATATTCAAATTTTCCTCTAAAGATGCTACTTCTTCGAATCTCTGCGCTTCTCTTGCTTGTTTAATATAGCTTCTAACGATATTCATTTGTTCTAAAATAGGATCAGCTTCTTCTGTTACTGTAGTATCGTTAGCAACATTAGCAGGTGACCAACCCGTTGTAACTGTAACCTTCTTTATGCTTGTGCTTGCCACTGGAATATCTTCGTCGATGGGCTTTTTGGACCTAAAATTCAAGTATGTCTTAATTATGCAAGTGCCAAATATGATGAAGTTTATTTGCGTAGATTTTAATACAACCTTTTTTTAGCAATATTGATTAAGTAAATTGTGGCAATGAAAAAGTGACGGGCAAGTCTATCTGACTAATATTTGACAATAATTAACACCTCGCGGATATGTCACTGCTCGAATGCCGACGACACGATGCCCTCCGATCAATTCACTGGTCAGAAAGTCCGGTAACTCGAGGTAAAAATATTTAATTTCGCGCACCTCATTGGACCTCACCCTAATTAGCGTTTTTTTTATTATAAAAGAAACGGAAATGTTTTTTATTGAAATTTAGTCCCACAATTGAATGCAAATTCAAATTACAAAGGGGTGGATACATGGGGGGTGAAAAAAAAAGAAATTCCCCCGCTCCCACAAGAAAGTCCAAAATTAAAGAAAACTTATTATTTATGTCTTTGATGTAGTTTGGGTTTATCCTTATTATGTCTTTTGGTTGGTATTTCTTTGGAAGTTCCCCCTCCCCCAAGTTGGAAATCCCTCCCAAGGCAAATCCGCCACTGCTAAAAATATAAAAACACTGGCATCATTGTATACAAAAACTTAGGAACACCTATTAGCATTAAGGAAAGCTCAAATGTAATTTATAGAATACCATACAAAAATTGTGATTAGTCATACATCAGACACGCATCTAGAAATCTAATAGGCAGACTCACATCACATAAAAGTTACCTCAGAAATAATAAAAATAATGTGCATTAATAGATCATGCATTAGTAAGTATCATTCATTTAATTTCAATTAGACTAAAACACTGAGACATAAAAACAAATCAAATAAAAGAGAATTCCTAGAAATCGTATCCATAAATAAATAGCAATACGTTAATAAAAAAATTGACATTAATAAACTAAGCAATATCTAAAATTACATTATGTCTTATGAAAACTAATATTATTATAGGCCAAAGGAAGGAGGGGCCAAGATACATAATATGTCTTTTCTTGGAGTGTTGTGATTGGCCAAGGAAGAGATTTTGAGGAAATGGTACGAAAGGAAATCAAGGTTTTGATTTGGAAAAAGACACATGAAAGTGAGTAGTGAAAAAAAGGGTTTGTTAAGTTTTGTGGTAGCAGCCAAGCAGTGCAAGCAGAGATCTCCAAAGCTCACAATTGTAAGTTTCTTTCAATACAAATTATTTGAGGCTAGGTTGTCTATGTCTTTCTTGAGAGGACATCAGATTCGGAGAGTTAGAAGCAGCAGCAGAATGTCAAATTTAATTTTGATAAGAAATAATTTCTATGGGCAAAGATCGACTTAGGAGGGGAGTACCTGAACCCGGAGGAGCCTTAAAAGAAGCAGTTTCACATTATAGATATATAGAGTGGATTAAAAATATTTTATCGGTGATTGAATAGAAACAGTTTTCTCATTAATTTCTAGAACCGAAGAGCATGTTAGGAACATCTGATCTGTGTGTTGTAGATGTTGAAAATTTATAGTATAAATGTTTTGTTAGAAAATTTTGTTTTTATATAGCAGGTATATTAATCTTATTTCAATACAATATATTAATGAATTTTACATTTGATATTTTTTACATATTTGCAAATACAAAAACAAAGATAATGAGCCACGAAAGTACAACCTGAGACAAATCAAGTTATAGGGTAAGGTCATTGATTTAAAATTTAAAATCACTATTTTTGCTTATCATTTCAGTATATATAAATATATATATATATATATATATATATATATATATACAGGGTGAGTCATGAGGAACTTTACATACTTCTACCATATGTAGAGTCCCTCAGGGAGCATATCATGTCGCCACTAAAAAATGTCAACTCCTCTTCTTTATTAATTAACAGGGTGATTTGTGTAATTGACCATTTATTTCATTTTACTGTAGTGTTTATGCGGTTCATTCGGTTTTTTTAATTTTTGCATGATACAGTACACTACTATCAAGCATTCGACTGGTATTAGCTAAACTAAAAAATTCCAGGACTGGCTATGGAAAAATTAATTTGGGGATTCGTATTAAATATTACACCCTGTATAAATTTTTTTTAAAATGCAATAAGTGATTTTCAAACTACATAAATAGCCAATGAAAACGACATATGCGACAATGTTGTCGCACTTTTATTAAATTTTTAGTGAACGATCAAATCTTACCAAAAATAGAACAACCATAATGAAGTGTCAAATTATAATGTATTAATTTAAACAAATGGTATAAATTTCAAACATTTTAATTAAAATGAGTTCCTACAACATAATCTAATACGTAGAAAATTAACATCTTTACTGTCACTTTGTATTATCTCTATGATAGAATCAATTGTTTTTCAATTTTAAATTTTTACTCATAGATCGTATTGGGGCATTATTTTCGATAAATAATAAATTTAATTGATTAAAAAGTCAAACCTCTTGTATGTGTTAGTTTTTGTTGATTGTAAATGATTAAAATTTTATGTCAAATAATAATACATTGCATCAACTTTACTAAATAAAAATAAATCTAAAAAAGTTTAAAATGAAGGTTGGCGTTGACCGTTTGACGTTTCTTGATATTTTATACCCATTGTCATTATTGTCATTATCAATTGTTATTTATGTGTACAAGAATACATATTTCTTCTGTCATATCTACGTTAAGTACATTGTGTTAGTTTTGGTACAGCTTTTGTTACTTTCGTTCAAAATGCCACATCAGTTTTCAACCACAGAATATGCAGACATAATATTTGTTTATGGATTCTGTAATGGGAATGGTAGGGCTGCTAGTAGAGAATATCGCAGGAGATTTCCTAATCGTCGAACTCCCAGTCATCCAACATTTGGGTCAGTTTTTAATTATTTGCGAGAAAATGGCACTTTTCCTAGTGGAACAACAGAGCGACATGTAGATGAAGCGCAGGAAGATGACATTTTGGACGCCGTTACTATGAACCCTACAATAAGCACTAGACAAGTAAGTCGAGAACTCAATGTTACTCAATCAAAAATAAGTAGAGTCTTACAAAAAAATAATCTATACCCATATCACATTCAAATGGTTCAGCGACTACATGCTGGAGATGAGATCGATAGGTTGGAATTTTGTAGATGGATTAACAATAATCGACCAACGCTATACAGGACACTATTTACAGATGAAGCCCAATTTACCACAGACGGGATAAATAATTCACGAAATTCACATGTGTGGGCAGAAGAAAATCCCCATGCTATTCGAGAACGTCGTTCTCAGTTAAGGTTTTCGGTTAACGTGTGGATTGGTGTCATAAATAACCAATTAGTAGGTCCTCACTTTTTTGATGGTCCTTTAACAGGGCAGGTCTATTTGAACTTTCTACAAAATATTTTGCCGAATTTGCTTGCCAACGCGAACGTTGCTATCCGAGGGATGTATTTTCAGCATGATGGGGTACCCCCACACTTTTTACTGGCAGTGAGACAACATCTCAATAATGTTTATGGCAACAGGTGGATAGGACGTGCAGGTCCTATTTCGTGGCTTTCAAGATCCCCTGATTTCAATCCCGTTGATTACCATATTTGGGGACGATTGAAGCAACTAGTTTACGCAGTGAATATTAATAACCGACAACAATTAATTGATAGAATTATACATTGTTGTAATACTATTAGAAACGATCCCCAGAGTATCCGTAATTCAATACGTCAATTAACAATTCGGCAACAAAAATGTGTACAGGCTGCAGGGTTCCATTTCGAAAATCTATTTTGAATTATTTTTATTTTGTTACCATTATTGTATCTTTTCCAGTTCTAATTTATGGGTTTATCATAACTATGTACATATTTCTAGTTTTTTTTTAAATTGTTCTTCGTTATTGTTAGTAGTTACTGTTTTTTGTTGTGCAGTGACTCAGTTTATCATTTCAATTAAAATGTTTGAAATTTATAACATTTGTTTAAATTAATTACCTTATAATTTGATACTTCATTATGGTTGTTCTATTTTTGGTAAGATTTGATCGTTCACTAAAAATTTAATAAAAGTGCGACAACATTGTCGCATATGTCGTTTTCATTGGCTATTTATGTAGTTGGAAAATCACTTATTGCATTTTAAAAAAAATATATACAGGGTGTAATATTTAATACGAATCCCTAAATTAATTTTTCCAAAGCCAGTCCTGGAATTTTTTGATTTAGCTAATACCAGTCGAATGCTTGATAGTAGTGTACTGTATCATGCAAAAATTAAAAAAATCAAATGAGCTGTATAAACACTACAGTAAAATGAAATAAATGGTCAATTACACAAATCACCCTGTTAATTAATAAAGAAGAGGAGTTGACATTTTTTAGTGGTCACATGATATGCTCCCTGAGGGACTTTACATATGGTAGAAGTATGTAAAGTTCCTCATGACTCACCCTGTATATATATATATATTAGGTTAGGTAAATGCAAACTGGACGAGGAAACCTACTGACCAACCGAACGGTTCAACTGACCGATTATGCCGATGATATTAATTATTAATATTATGAGTAGAACATCAACAGGAGCACAAAAAACATACGCAGAGTTAAAAACGCAAACAAAAATGCTAGGTCTGAAAATTAATACATAAAAAACAAAAATTTTATTTAAAACAGACGAGAAGAAATATAGTCCCACAAAATATTATACATGAAGATGACATTGAAACGGTTAGAAAGTTTACATACCTGGGAGTAGAAATCTATGCCGACGGATCAGAAGATGGAGAAATACGGAAGAGAATAACGCAGGTAAACAGAGCTTATTTTGCCCTCTCCCATATATTTAGGTCTACGGTCTATGCTATGGCAGTGAAGCATGGGTCCTGAAGGAAACATCCAAAAGCAAACTCGATACATTCGAAAGGAAAGTACTGAGGAGAATACTAGGACCTGTGAGAGAAAACGGAATCTTCAGAATCGATGCAACAACGAGCTTTATCAACTTTATAAGGAAGCACCACTGTCAAGACTTCATTAGAATACAATTGCAAAGAGACCGGTTAGAAAGCCAAGAAAGCGCTGGGAAGACACAGTAAATAACGACGCACAAGCCCTTTTAGGAACCCATCTATGGAGTAGATCAGCCACAGACAAGCAAGGGTGGAGGCAAAAAATAAAGGAGGCCAAGGCTGTAGTGCCATAGCAGAAGAAGAATATAACAAATACAAATAAAAATAAGAAATCAAAACTCACCTCTCATATTTCATTTTCTCTATTTCTTGAGGAGTTGGAGGTGGAGGTAAAGTTACTAAATAATCCTTGATGTAGATGGATGTAGCTTTTCTAATGTTATTTTGTAATAGAACTGCTTTCGGAGTGGATGGATCTACAGGAAGTGAAGCTATCTTTTTACTGAGGGTATCGATCATTTGGGCTTTATCTGCAATTGTAGTTCTCAGAGCCTGAAGATCTTGTAATATATATGTGGTTTCTCCAGATATGATGGAGTTGTACATCTACAAAAGAGAAAATTGTAATTGTTTTCTTTTTTAAAGATTAAAGGCATTGCCTCGACTAAGGATCTGTACTGATCAGGGGTAACTTCATTCCAAATTGGCTACTCTTTGGCTTTAAGTTATGTAATATCTGTTGTGGGTTGTTTCTTAGTATCTGTTTCATTGTATGACATACTGTTTCAATCGTATTTAGGTCAGGACTGCAAGAAGGACAAGAAAGGACATTTATATTGTGGTTTCCAAACCAGTTTTTTGTAGCTCTTGCCGTACGACAGGCTGCTGTGTCCTGCTGAAAAATATCATTCTCTTCAACATTTAAGTTCACAATGCTTGGTAGTTCTTTACAACAGTCTTTGCAAAAAGCCTTATGCTTAGTGTGAATAGTTGTTTGCAGTAATCACAAACACATACGTTGAATTTTGATTCTTCACTCAAAATTACTTGGAACTAATCTTCTACCGACCAAGAAAGTTTAGATTTTGTCCACATGAACCAGCCTGGCTTGGTTCTGCTCTGCTGTTATCAGTGGCTTCGTCTATAAAAAAATATAATTTTTTAAATCGTTACCTGTAATTCAAGTGCATAAAACTTTAATCCAGATTTATATATCCACTTGTAAACGCATTCTCTTGACAAAGCTGTAACTTGCTTTAAAGTATTTCTTCAACCTTTTTTGTAAACTTTTACTAATATTCTCCTATTCCTATCAGAAACTAGTTTTGGATGACACAGGCGTTTACCTTTTTTACCTAAGATACTCATTGTTTCCCCATAATGTTTAATTATATTCCACACTTTAGTTTTAGGAATATTAAGTTCATCCACGAAAATATCTTCGTTAACGATATCACTTCCTGTTTCCTAAATAGCAAATGTCTAATGTTGGTGGATGTCTTGAAATTTTGGAAAGTTATAGATAGCTTTAAAGATCAAGCCTTGTTGCAAGATGACTTAGACTACAAAATTGGTGCAATCATAACAAACTCCACTTAAATGTAAAAAAATGTTTTGCAAGTTTTTCTGGTAGTCAATAAAGTTGAAACAAGCTATACTATTAATATTCAGCCACTGAATTAAGTTTCCTCTATTCCGGATTTGGGTGTAATTTTTGATGAGAAGCTTACTTTCTGTGACCACATAAACTCTATTTCAGTAAAGGCATCTAAACTTCTTGGTTTCGTTACTAGGAATTGCAAGTATTTCTCCATTGATTCAACAAGATTAGTGTATTGTTGCTTAGTAAGAATAATTTTGGAAAACTGTTCAGTTATTTGGTCACTCCATTTTCAGAACAATACTGATACCATAGAAAGAGTCCATACATTTTTGAGATATTGTGCTGTCCATGTCCACATTACTATTGAAAATCATGATTATTCCCATATCGAACAACAATTATCTTTACCCTTACTCAAAAGCCATCGTGATATGTTAGGAGCTATATTTATATATAAGGTCATACATACTGTTAAGCCAGATTAACTTTTTTAATGTTCCCCATCAAGCTTTATGTTACCACAATGTTTTCAATATTCCTTTCCACAGAACAACCTATGGTATTCATAACCCATTGAATAGATACATGGGCTATTAAATAATCTTGATTTTGATATTTTTAATATAACTTATAACTCAGTTAAAAATATCTCTTGCTTTGTGATATTTATATTGGTATTGTTACATTTTGTTCTTGTTATATTTTTGGTATGTAAGATTTTAGTCTCGATTTTTTTTAACTTTTTGATATTGATTTTATATTATGAGTAATTTTAAGTTTTGAATCCTAACTATGATATTGTATAATATTGTAATTTAAACTGTTACATGGGTTATCCCATGTATTAAATAAATAAAAAATAAAATTATTTCTCATTTAAAATATTGCTTACTTAAAATTATTATCAAATGTATTAAATAATAATATATTAACAGTCAAATACCTGAATTTGTTATATATTTTAATTTGTATGAATATATAGTTATTAGAGCTGCTTCTACAGAAATAATTTTCGACATTATGACCTAACCTACATTACATATATTTAAAAAATAATTACCTTTAAATACATTTCAACTGAAGTTTCAATTTGACTTTTCATCTTTTGCAAATGTGTGTACAACTGACAAATAATGGGTTGTAAAACTTGCTCTATTTGAATGCGCCTTCTGCTTTCTATCATGTCCAAACAATGGTAACATATCCTTAAGGTGTCAGATTCTTTACTGGCACTCTGTTCTTTACTATTTCCACTGTTCAGAGGTGTCACAATTGTCTCTAAAAATAATAATTACATTTTATAAACTCCTTTACAAAATTAACATCATAAGCTGTATGCTGTACAAAGTATACTTAGGTGTTCATGCTGTTTGGAGATGTGTATATTTTCTTCATGGTAATTATGTGGCTTAGCTATAAGATCTTTATTTTCTTAATCGTTATTAATTTAAGCTCTCTGTTGTTTAGTACTGCTTGACATGTTATTTGTTGTGTCTATGATATTCTGATCATTCAACAATAGCGTCTCATGATATTTAATTTTAGTATTCACTCCTAACTCAATGTACCACAGTTTTTAAGTCAGAATTCCATCAACATGCATTGATTTTCTTGAAATTCTAACAGTAAGTAAGGAATACCTTAACCAACAAAAGCTTTTACCCTGAGTGTGGAATCCAGGGTGCTGTTTCATCAAAGTGGTGCAGATAAAATCAAAGATAATCAATTCTTATTACCTATTATATTTTTATTAATTAAAAGTGCAAAAAGCTTCCACAAAAAAAGGCTGTTGATAAGAGATCATTATTTAGTGTTTATAAATCATTTATAGTCCAAGTAAATCCACTCAAATTATTGTGTACATCTGTTATGGTCCAGGATAACTTTTAAAAGCTGTCTAAAAATTGTGCTGCATGTGGTAATGGTCGTAGTTGGTTAAAATAACTTTTGGAGATATGTTGCTCATAAATTGCATGCTTATTGCAACTATTCAGATATGGAATCACAACTCAATATCACTTCACTTGAAACTCAAAGGAAAAGATCTTATATTACTATTTAACATTGTGAACATTTGATGTAATTGTCCTGACCTACTCTCTAAAATTAATCTGTCTGTACCATCTCATATAACTTGACAATTACAAACATATCAAGAGTCTTTTCACAGCTATAATTATGCCTACAATACTTTCCTACAGAGAATGTTAACGCTAGTGAACACACTACCAAATTTAGATATATGTACCAGAGCTGTTTTAACTTCATTGTTACCATTGTTGTTTTAACTGTATTGTTAATACTATTATTATTATTTTGTAAGTGTCCCTTCTCTTTGTAAACAAATTTTTCTTTTTTTGTGTCTATTGGTTTAACACTGGTCTAAATGGCTTATTTTTTGTATATTGGGCTTGCCCATAATAAATAAATAAACAATACTACCCTTGCTATTTCTACTATAATTGCAATTAAAGGGTATACATTTAAAATTCACTTTTTGTAAGCATCAGTAATGGGGTCCAAAATTTTGAAGAATTTAAAATGAATAATTTTGAAAAAAAATTATAATTACAGTGAAAAAAATATTTTTGACATTTTTAAAAATACCATATTTTTTCAAAATAAGCCCAAAACTATTAAAGATATGTAAAATTCGCTACATAATAAAAAGTTGGGAAATTTTTACAGAAATTTGTTTTCAAAAATGGTCTTTTAAGTTAAAGATATGTGGGATTGAACCACAATTTATTATAAGGAAAATAACATTTTACCTAAAAAAAATTTGAAATTCTACTCTAGAAATCGTTGTCAACAACAGATTATTAAATAATTTTGTTAGAAAACAGTTTATACTGCCAAGATTGTTAAAAATATTGTATCATGTCCTTTTAACATGTTGTGTGTGGATGTCTGTGGAAACCTATTTATTAATAAAAATATGTTTAATCAATGGCGTACATGCTCACCATCTGCACATTAATGAAGGCACCATGTGCCTCATATATAATATGCCATCTGCATGGAATGTGTTAAAAGATGGTCTTTTAAAGTTCCTCTTAGCATGTGACTGGTATATGTTGTTATGTGACTGGTATATGTTATATGTTGTCCTTAAAATGGTGTTTTAATTGGCTGTCTAGCTCAAAAATTAAGAGAGAGCCAAAAAACCAAACATTTTTTTAATTATATTGATGAGTATAGGAGAATGTATGTATATGTATATGGAAACAATGAGAGGAAATTGTGACTGTTTTTAATCACAATCCCATGCCCCATGCTAGTAATAAATACTACAAGAAAAACTTACGGGCAGTATCATATGGTAAAAAATATGAACAGGAATTACACATAATACTTCCACACAATCTACAGTGGTGCTGCCTTCTTGTTATGTTAAAGGAAGATGCACAAGATGGACATCTAGAAACTGCCGAACCATCTAACCAAGCCACTAACTCTTGTTCATGTTGTTTTCTATCAGGTGCATATACTCTTAATAACCTATCTAATCTAATTATTAATTTATTAGTTTCTGCTGTCTTATGATCTAGTCTATCCCTTCTTATGGATTTAAAATAATCTGTATGAGACACTGTAGGTCCAGGATCTTGAGGTTCACTGTATTCTAGATAATATTTTTCTTGAAGGGATATTTCTTTTCTTAAATGTTCAAAGTCTTGATCATCTACAGTGAGAATTTTCTTTTTAACTTTTCCATAAATACCTACAATAAGTACAAATTAGTTCAGCAGTTACATTCTACATTCATTAAATGATTATCATATACTTATAATGAATAAATTTTGAAAAAATATAGTCAACCTTTGATGGAACTAAGTAGGTCTTTCTCTTCTGAATGTAGATCTTGAAAATGGGATATTAAATTATTTGCAGATCGCAAATCCTTGTGGCAAATGGGACAAAGGAATCCCTCTTGAATTGTAGATTCGGCCATTTTAAATTAATTTAAATTAAATTGTTTATTTAGAAATATAAATTTACGCCTACATTCTAACCTATTAAATAAAAATGTCAGTGTCATAACTGTCATAACCATACGTCATTGTCATGTCATTGTTCATGTCTATGGTTCATAACCAGAGAACTACAAAATGTATAACTTGGTGGTTGAGTTTATCGAAAGTACAAGCTGAATATAGCCGCAAATGTCACAATGAAATAAAATATTTCGGTTTGGCAGTGTTCTGGGGTGTTTTTATAATTGATATGTTGTGTGCTTCAAATATAAAGAGAGAAAGCTTTTAAAAAGTACATTTTGATTCTATTATTGCTTTCTTATTTTGCGACAAAAAACCTGTTTATAAAACACAAAATTCTGTAAAAAAATTAAACATAGAATTTATCATTTTATAGTTCTGTGTTCTATCTACCGAATGTCATCAATACTGTCAGACGCCAATTCTTTTCTTTGAAAACTTCAGTAGGAAGGTACGTGTTTTTCGGCAATTTATTTTTCTACAAAAATCTAAATAAATTTTAATCATCCAAAATATTAAAGTTATCGAAATTATAAAATTCAGTAATATGGATTTATTTTCATTTTTATTTTTTCTTTTTTCAGCCAAACAACAAAAATGTCTGATAACGAAGTGTGAGTATTAAATTAACCTTACTTTAAATAATAACAAAGCTCTACTTATGATGAATTTCGGCGGCTCCCTCTTCTGAGGTTACCCAAATATAAAAATTATGCTGATATCCGCCTTCTGATTATTCTAAAAGACAATGTTTACATGAATTTTAAATTAGTTAAAACACTAAAAGCATGTTTTTTCTGTTTCAGTGATGATGCACCCCCAGCCCCACAAGTACAATCTGGTGGGCCCATGGACGTAAACCAAGCACTCCAAGAAGTCTTGAAAACAGCCCTTATTCATGATGGAGTCGTTCATGGTTTGCATGAGGCTGCTAAAGCTTTAGATAAAAGACAAGCCGTGCTTTGTGTGCTCGCTGAAAACTGTGACGAACCTATGTATAAGAAACTGGTGTCAGCTTTATGCTCAGAACATCAAATTCCTCTTATTAAGGTAGATAACAACAAAAAATTAGGAGAGTGGTCAGGGTTATGCAAAATTGATAACACTGGTAAAGCACGAAAGGTCGTTGGCTGTTCCTGCGTAGTCATTAGGGTAAGTTAAAATTTAATTTTTTTAATTTATGCTAAAGCTTGTGATCCTTAAGATAATTGTTTACATTAGCAAAGGTCAATCATATAACAATATAATACTGTAAAATAAAAATTGGAAATTGAACTGAAATGAAAATGTTTCAGTGGACGTTGATTATGACTAGAAGGGACAAGATCAGGAAAAATGTGATTAGGAAAGAGCTGGTTGACTATTGTCTCAAAAAAGGTTCTAGAACAAAGAGTGCAATGGGGTTTGATCATGTCAGATGTAGATGTGAGAACTAGTTGACACTTTATTTTAAAGTGAATACCTCTACCTTTAAAGTGAAATTAGTGTGTTTTATTTCAAAAATGTCACGTAAGAATTTAAATAGTCGCTGTAAAGAGTATCATAATACTTTGGCAACTATGTCAACTTCGATCTCATCTATAGCTCTTCGAACGTAGATAATGACGTGCAACAATTTGTAAATTAGATGGACTGTAGGTTAGGTTTAACTTACATCTACTTATTAGTTTTATATAGTAAAACCTGTGCAAAATGGAATTTTGTAGTTTTGATCCAGTTTTTTGGAATATGTGTATATAAATATAAAAGAAAATTGGTTGATGATTCTGTGTTACATGTTCTAGGTTAATAAGGGTTCATATGTTAATGAAATGTAACACCAGTTTCCTAATGTTACTTGGTATTTTTAAATATTAAAAAATATAGCTGTCAAAAAGGATACAAAAGAAACTAGTGGAAAAACTAATATTTTAAGTTTCAAAATAACAGTGAAAAGATTCTACAAAAAAAAATAGTACATATTTAAAATGTAAAGAAAAGTACTAACATTGTATCACACCCAAGAAAAAAATACATTGACAACTATCACGTTTATGATTGATTGAATATAACTGATATAAATAAACCTTACATTATAATTAGTAAAGTAATGAAACTTTACAATAACAACCAACTAGCAGAAGAGCTTGCAATATGCTATAAATTACATGTTGCAAACTTATTATAGTCTATGTGTGCATCATTTTCACATCAATAATTGGTACAATTATTTGTTGTGAATGTCAACAATAAAATGTGATTAAAATGAAATTCAGTTCATATTTACCAAAGTGTGTCAATCAACACAGTTTCTTATTCGTACAGTACCTTTTACTCAATTTATTTTTAAATTTAGCATGATGATTTTCTGGCGGCTCCCTCTTCTGAGGTTACCCAAATAAATATTGTGCTGATCATCGCCATCTGATATTTTTGTTTTTTTATTATTGTATTACTGAATTCTTGAACTGTGAATGATATTTTTTATTTTTGTTTTCAGGACTATGGAGAAGAATCCCCAGCCTTAGATGTTCTTAGAGATTATCTTAAGAATGCTAAGTAATGTTAACACATTTTTTATTTAATAAAATTTAAAAATTCACTGCTTGTGTTTTTATTTAAAAATTGTGTATGTACATACATAATTGGAGCAAATTATTGATAGCCTGTATTTAAATCTTATTTTATATATATATATATCAAATTTTTAGTCTCAATCTTTTAAATTTGTTAGTTATGTTAATTTGTTAATACTCCAGTCATCAGAGACCATAATGCCACTCAACCTGTAAAAATCATGAATAGGATGAATTTTGCTGTGAATGTTATCACTCTCGCCGCTAAGTGTAACATTAATGTACACTTGCAGCGTTTTATGTTAACAAAATAATATAGTTTTGGCGCATGACAAAAAAATTTAAAATATCATTGGTGGCAAAAGTGTTAATTTTGGGATTCCAAAACAGATGAAAAAAGTTTACCGCTTCTATGTACGGTATTTGCCCTAAAACCCCCTTCTAGGGGGAAAAACGGAAAACATTGATTTCCTAAGAATCTGTATGCTGTAGAAAAAATGTTTGGAACAAAAAATGCAGCAGAGGTAATTTTAAGCAAAAATGTTTCATAGCACTTTTGTGTAACCATTTTCTCTGAAACAAGGCTTGAAGTGACAGGTGTTTTTGAATGTTAGTTAGGCATGCGAAATCGTGGTTTCTAAATAAAATTTGTATTTACTAGACAGTAAAAATTCGATACCTTTGATCTGATTCTATTAACAAAAATCAAAATGCTTTTTAAAGGAAAACAGTACAGCTTTTACACACAATTTTTGCGTTTTGGTGCAAATGGAGTAAGTTTCTATAAAGTTGGTAAATACACCTGGCGTGATTTTTGCCATTTTTTATGATACTCTTAAAATTTATCACTTTCATTGACCAGTCACTATGGAATTTCCATTGTTAAAGTCTAATCTTCAAAACATAGCATGAAATTTTGAGTTTTGGCAACAAATATGAGGCATTTGAAATATGCTTAAAAATGCTGAATTTAAACTTACAAATGTTCCTACATCACGGGAAATAAATCCATAAAGAAGGGATTGGTGAAATTTGTAACTGAAAATGTGTAGTTTATTAACACCTACTTGTGCTATCGAAAAGAAGCAGTTTTATTGCTTGAGAAATTGAAGTTCACTGTTTCTACTGAATGCATGTAATCACCTAATTCAGAGGAGTCTTGGAATTTCAAGGGATACCTTCAAAAACAGTAAACAATGCGCTTCGCTCGAGTATTGCGAGTGACAATTGAAGGGGTAAGAACCAAAAGGGTCTAAGTGACATTTTAAAAAAAAATGAGTTGAGTGCAAATATCCAAAGTTAAAACTAAACATTACTTACTGGCAAAACGATCCAATTGATTTTTAAACGTTTTGCGCCGTCTCCGTTGAAATTTCAAAACTTTTAGCTTCAATTTCCCGTTTCGAACATCCCGAAATATGGTCTAAATCGAAAGTTACATATTTTTTTGTGAACGATGAGGAAATCATTATATTTGGCCTTATACTTCATACAAAACGTTTAAAACTGCTTCTTTTTAATTACACAAGGACGTGTTTAAAAACTATGGTATTCCGTTCACATCGATAATTTTCTGTTACACTTTTGCTTATCTTTATTTTCTTCACTGTCTTTTTTTGAACGGTTAACCTTATCGTTTTAATTAGCTTTGGAAAAAACTCATATCCGGCAGCGTTATAGTTCCATTCCTTTGATTCATCCAAAAATCTGTAAAATCAATAAAAAGAACCATCGTAGACTTATTGTATTCATAACTTTCAGACTATATTTCTCTAAGTTATTACTTGTATTACTGAATTTCTGTAGCTTTTGTTCACACACATATAGTCTATTCGGTTAGGTACCACTCGTTCAGGTGTATCTGATCAAAATCTCCAGGTGTACAGGGGATGCTTTGGGTGTTTGAAAATTGTATTTGCGATTATTAGTTGCTTTTTTTAAAGAGAGAGATGCCAACTTATCTCCTCTGCCGTGTCGTATTCCTACACCATGTTTTCCTATGGTATCTTCCTGTTCTTCTTCGCTAATCTTCGCATTAAATTCTCCCATGACAATTTTGAGCTCGTGTTTCATTTTGGATGCTCTTCCTAAATCATAGAATTTTTCAATATCTTCTTCGTTATAATCTTGTGTGGGTGCATAGACTTGTAATACATTCATTTTATGTGTTGTTATAATAACAGTATAATGCTATAACAACAGTATGTTGTTATTTGCAGTTGTATCATTAATATCCTGTATGAAAATATGACTACGTTTTTATTTTTTGACCATGCCCTTCTGTACAATTGTTGCTATCACATTTCTGTATTTTTGATTGTCTTTCTCTTCGTATTATAAAATATGATCGTGCATAGTTACTTTGTCAGAGTCTGGGCATCTCACTTCACTTATTCAAAGGATACTTACATCTAGGCACTTCATTCGTTGAATGGTTTTACCAATTTATAAATGGATAGAACGTGGTATCAATTAAAATGTCCCGAACGTAATTCCAAGAGGTAAACAAGTATCTTAGGCTGGGTTCAATTAAAATGCTTGCTTGTAAAATTCCAATAGAGGCGTTAACCCAAATAGCACAGTACGTTTTGAGGACGTACAATTTTGGTACTGTACGTACATGATGTAAAATGTACGTTTTAAGTACGTACACTGCGGTACATACCAGTATGTACAGAAGAGTACGTACTATTACGTCTTAAGTATGTACATGAGAAAGAAGAGCTAAACATATTTATTATGTTAGGTTATATTAACCTAACCTAATTTGTTTGCTTAGGAATTTTCCACCTCGAGTACAGTTTTGATGTGATAATTCATTGCAAGAGTTTCATTTAGATTTTTTTACTTATTTTTGGTGTTCGTGCTTATAGTGTGGTTTCCTGTTATCTTATTCAGTCTAGTGTTTTTTAACTTATATAGTGATACTGAAAAATGTGTTTTGTGGGTAAGGAAGTATATTTAAAACAAAACCATTTGGTAAACTTTAAGATTTATAAGTTTTGCTTGTTTTTGTACTTCAAATATGAATAATAAAAATATATTCACCTATATTTACTTTTATTTACATAAACCATCATAAGTGTATATAGTATGTACATAATATGTATATATAGTATGTACTAGGTACGTACCTTCAGTACGTACTAGGTATGTACCATAAATTGGAAAATGTACGTCTTATGTACGTATTAAGTACGTACTTCGTACAGCAAAGTACGTACATTGTACATAATTTATGTCCCATCAGTACGTACTTAGTTTGTCTTATGTACGTACTTGTGCTTACTGGGAATCCCAATATGAAGAATTGCTGATTTGCAAGTTTCTGGGAGACGTAGGAAAGGAAGACATGAAAGAGACGTTTAATAGGCAGCACATATCAGTAAAGGGGATTATATATAACCCAAGATAGAAACGTATGGAGACATGTAATTACGAAAGCCAACCCCGCATATGGAAAAATGATACTATCATCATGTAAGATTTGTTCACTACATTTTAGTCAAATTATTATAGTTCCTTATATTAAGTCATCTATATCTTAAGATATACTATAACTAGTACAATGTTTACTGCATGTAACAGACTTAAACTCTGATGGATTTATTCCTCTATTGGGTTGTCTGGATGATATTTATTACGAGTATAAATATTGCTTAGTTTATTCTATATTCTTGTAACTCTAAGCAAACCAGTCACAAATTTCATTCATGTATGACACAAATATATAAATTTCCAGATTCCCCATATGATAATTATCTGTGTGTGTGTGTGTGTGTTTCATACATATCTCTGGTTTCATAGAAGCTTTTGTTTCACAAGAGAGGTTAAGGAGTTCAGAATGTTTTTATCAATACAAAAACTAGTAATCACACAACGAACGGACATTGCTACGAGTTTGTAATAAATGACTACATCAATTTCTGTTTAGGATTACCATGACCGTTCTTTTATCTACTGGTTTGTAAATATCAATATTCATTGGACCGAAATAAATTTTTTAATTGGTCATGTAATTTTGTGATCCATCTGTCAGTCCATTCATAGATCAGGTATGATGATACCAAAACGAACGTGATAACGATTTCAGTATTCTAAAGGTTTTACTTGTTTCTGGGAAAACTACCTGACCTCTGTAATTTTATTTTTCTCTGTTTATTTTATAGTTGTAGGTACTCTGAAAAAGAATACTGTTTTAGAATTTGATTATATGAAAATGAATTGTAGATTCACACAACATTCTCCATATATATTACAGATACTAAACAGAAACAAAGTAATATGAATAATTAAATACGACAAAAACTAGTCAATACATTATAGTTAAATAGTTGTTTGACATTCTTCTTTATGGATATTCCAGTGGTCAACTTGGCATTCTCTGCTGCAGTACCATGCATTACGACATCGGGAACATCTTTTTGAAGCATTATTTTCACACTTTGCACACTTTTCATCACGCTGAGCTTCAAACATTTCCAGTAACTCTGTGTTGTAAGCGTCAGATAACCTATAATTGTAATTTAAATTAAACTATTTCATAAAACTATGGTCCACAAAATAAAAGATAGACTAGACTTCAAAAGCAGAATGAAATTTTTCCTGCCAAATATTTCGCGCATATTAGGCGTCAACATCAAAACTATTAATGATATCATACAGTTCTTAAAAGACTTAATTTTTAACTAATTTTTAAAATGTTTGTGTTAAAAAAGTTACCTATTGCCATCTTCGCCTTTAAACACACACTTTTTTAAGTTTGATTGATGATAATTTTATTTCTTATTCATCACCACGTGTATATCCTTCGTAGGTGGTATATAATATACTGAAATCTAGAATAGGTCTTCCCTTTCGTTTCTTTGCTCCAGAACAACATTTCTAATAACTAGACTGTTATGTTGTGTTAAGTTGTAAATTTACCTTAATATTTGTAAACCTACCTTAACATTAGTGACATGTCAAATAGAAGAAGAAGCCCGGGAGTGAAAGAGAAGGACAGACATTGACAGTCGACAGACTGGTCTTATCGCTCATTAGAGATAATTATGTATTAGCACAGAATACTAATCACAACTTAGTATTCTGTGGTATTAGGTATTAGCACAGAATACTAATCACAACAAGAAGCGAAAGCTTTGTCGGAACCTTTGATGTTGGGAGGACAGAAATTCAGAGTGACAGTAGCAATAAAACTATGCATTCGTACACGAAGAAAAGTAGTGAGGAAGTCGTTAAAAACTGTAGTCAAATGATAGTTACACTGAGAAATGAAGTAATCATTTTTAAGTAATCTGTTTTGTATGAATTTTATTTTTTCTGTAAAATTTAATATAACTTATATATCAATTCTGTACTGATAATTAAAAAGTTGTTAAGTCAAAAATATCGATTTGTTTTTTTTAACAAACAAATTACCGTATTAAAAGTATTTTAGTACGTTAAAAAACCGATAAAAATCGATTGAATTTGAGAGTTAATTTCAAAATAGAGATAAAAAGCAGTTGATTTCTATTACTTTTTATCGTTTTTTTAAGGTTAATAAAACACTTCATCACTCAAAATCTACATTTTGACTCAAGACTTTCTTACTTATCAATACAGAATTATACTTTTGAAATTTCTATTAACTTTGTCTTAAGTTGCTGACTTTTTTGTTTCCTGTTGAGGAATTTCTTTGAATGTGAATATCTATTAACCTCCAACACCACGATATTTTCGCTGCGCGTAAAAACTCTGCAGCTGCGGCTAGAATGACTGTATACCCCTTAGATTTCTTTCTATGCATCTGAGGTCTCTGAAACTTCTGGTTGTATTGTAGTAAATTCAACTCGCCAGTACATATCAAATTTATGGTAGGAAAGGGTAAAAAGTTGTAATAAAACAGAATTTAGTATTCTGTGGTATTAGTTTGTCTTGTAATAAATAAAATATACAGAAGTGAGTCGTCTATTATAACAAAGAAAGTATATGGAACATAGACTTAGGCAAATATGCAAAATGCATATATTATACATTTTATGTTATCTGGGGATTTTACATATTTTCTTCTTCTTTAAGTGCCATCTCCGCGACGAAGGTTGGCAATCATCATGGCTATTCTGACCTTCGAGGCAGCTGCTCTGAACAATTGCCTTGAGCTACAACCAAACCACTCTCTCAGTACTTTTCCTTGAATTATGAGTCTTAAGATGTTGTATCTTTCGCCTCTCATCATGTCCGAGATATTGCAATTTCCTTTCTTTTATTGTATTTTCCATTTCCATCTCTCGACCTATTCTCCTTAACACTTACGTATTCGTGATTCTATCTACCCATGGAATCCTTAACAATCTTCTAAATGTCCACATTTCAAACGCGTTAAGTCGATTTATTGTATTCCTGTTTAATGTCCATGATTCAGCTCCATAGTAGAGTACACTGTGTACATAGCATTTAATTAGCCTTATTCTGAGGGCCAATGTCAGATCTTTGCTGCATAAAATCTTTTTCATTTTCACGAAGTTGGAACGTGCTTTTTCAATTCTAACTCTTATTTCTGCAGTATAATCGCTATTTTCTGTGATTATCGTTCCCAAATAAGTATATCTTTTTATTCTCTCAATCTGCTGGCCGCCTACCGTTAATATTTCGTTTGTATTGTTGTTCTTGCTAATTTTCATGAATTTGGTTTTTTTGATGTTAAAGAGAGAGTCCGTACATATTTGCATATTTGCCTAAGTCTAATTATTAGAAATATTGTTCTGGGACAAGGAAACGAAAGAAAAACCTATTCTAGATTTCAGTATACTCCGCCCACGAAGGATATACACAATTCCAGTTAATTTTAAAACTATGATTTTTGTCTAAAATGTAAATATGTTTATAATATATTAAATATATCTTTCTTTATTAAACCGCATTCTAAATTTAAGATCGATGATAAATGTAGCGTTGATTGCCCCACACTAAATCTCAGCAACTACAATGCAACAAAATGAGTCACTGATAACTGGTTACTTCTGCTTGGGAAGTTCACTCGTTGATGGTGTATTTGTGATCATATTTTATGAATGTATTTCTAGTACAAATAATTAATCAGTACAAAAAGTTATTCCTACCTTCCTGCAATAGCTTGCAATGTTTCCTTATCGTTGGTAAAAATTTTTTGAACTTGTTTTTGGGCAATGCTTTTCCAATTTCTGCCAGTTTGGTTTAAAATGCTTTCTTTAATATCCAAGACTGTTTCTATAAGCAAAGGCTTAGGATCTGAATGATTTTCTTCCATGACACTGAATCTACTCAACCATTCTTGTAATTCAATCAGGGGAGACAGCTGGTCAAGAAGAGTAGGAATCATTCGAGGAAGAAGTTTTGAAAGCGTGGTTCGATGCTTGTTCGTAAGCGCATAATATTTTGAACATTCTGGATCTAAGAGAAGTTGTCTGATAGCTAACCATGCCTAAAACAGTGTATAAGGGATATAATAATATAAAACCACAGAAAGAAGCTCCAAATATGTGTGTGTGCGACGGATATGTCATCTTGTTCGACTTTCTATAACTCATGTTCAAGGTATTTAGTCAATGAAATAAAGAGGACTGCTCAAGCGACCTCGTATGATAATAAGTTATGAGTAATAAAAGATCTAGTAACATGGCTATTATTAAGAGATTTTCAAGAAAAATAGTACATAGAATGAAAAAGTTTAACAAGAACTTTATTTTGTTTTATTTCAAGGCACCTCAAATCGAATTCAGAATGATTCAATTTCTGCTATTTCGACAGTAGTTTCAAATCAAACAAAATAATTAATGAAATTAGACAAACACGCTTTATTACAATTAGTTTAGATGAAACAACTGATGTTATAAATTTTAGCAGGCTCTCTGCAATAGAAATATAAAAAACAGAAAATATAACGGTTTTTACAATGAAGTTATACCTAGATGAGTTTGCGAAAAATGGTATAAAAATTGAATTACATTAAAAATGTGTGACTTTTTATAATTTTTTTTATAAATTGCTTCCCTTTTTTCAAATTTTACCGACCGCCCTTGCAACATAGCAAGAAGAACAAAATGTACAATTTATAAGACACTGATAAGACCAGTCCTAATATACGGATTGGAAAAATGCTTATTGCCAAAAAGCGATGAGAAGTTACTAGCGACGTTCGAATAAAAAATTTCAAGAATATATACAAGGGAGAGCGAGCAAACAACGTATGGCAAAACAGATACAACTTCAATGCATATAAAGAACCAGTCATTCCCACGTTCATAAAAATTGGAAGACTGAGCTGGTTGTGTCACGTAAAACGGACGCAGGAAGATCTGGCCTCCAAGAAAATTATCAGGCAGGCACCAATGGGAAGAAGACAAAACGAAATACCCAGACTATATGGAGCAGCTACAAGACCTGAAAACATTAAAAATAAACTAGAAGTGTAAAGCCCATAATAGATCTGAATGGCGGAAGATCTTAGAAAAGGCCAAGACTCACAATAAGGATTGCCGTGCTACTGATGATGACAAATGTTATTCTACGCGGTTATGGAAAAGTACGCAAGGAAATTTTAATTCTAGACAAAAATGCCAGAGGAATTCACTTGAAGGTGTTAGAATTATTTTATAAAGATCGACATATACTAGCTGCTTCTACCCAGTAAAACAACAAAGATAACATTGGATTGGGACCGTTAACTATGTCATCTCGTTCATTTAAACCTTTGTCCCAATTATTTTTATGAATCATTGGGACATAAGCTTCATTGTCGATGAGTGAAACATTTTTTTTAATTATTCTTGTCCATTAGAAAGAAATTATTAAATTTTAGTTTACCTGTCCTTCATATTGGGACAATTGTTCGTTATCCCACTTTTTCCATTTACCTCCCACGTACATTTTCCCATCTTTATACCATGGAGCCCTAATTATAATTTCTGTAAAAAGAACCGGTACATCATAATCTGCATACATTTTAGACTTAATTGAAACAGGTAGTATATCTAGATTTTCGGATAAATATCTTATTATTGCAAGTGATCTTATCCCAATTTCAAACGACAAATTATGTTTTTGGCGAATTAGCTGCTTCTCTGTCGATTCGCTTAAATCAGGCTCTGTTTGTGTTACAGTCAGTAATTGGGAGATATTGGCAGTTGAATATTCCAATAAATCTGCTGCTGCGTCTCCTAAAGTCTCACAACAGTTTGGATGAAACAAAACTAACTCCAAGAGGGCTACACAGACTGCTTCATGATATAATATAGAATATGCAATAAATGTATTTTCTGGATACGGTTCCAACTTTAATAGTTCAGGTAAAACTTTTTGCTTCCATATACTGATTAGAATAGCTTCGTGAACTAATAAAGGTACCTAAAAAGATACATAAATAAATCTAAAGATAAAATCAGACCAAAAAGCTTTACCTTTCCACAACAAACTAAAGTTTCTTTAACATGTTCCTCTTTTATATCCAATGCTTCTATCAAAGCTTCTTGATTAAGTTTTTGTAATCGATGGTGCCATTCAATCCACCTTTCAAGTTAAAAATCATGTGAGTGATAAAAAATTTAAAATAAAGAGAGTGAACTTACTGATATGATCCCAAGTTCTCAATTTTTTGAATACACATTGTATCTACGTACAGTTCGATTTCATTCGGTAAAAGTAAAGAATCCATTTCGACTATTTGAATACTGACAATAATATTTTATTGACCAAACGTCAACTTATCGCTAAGAAACGTTCAAAATGACTACATAGTAAATAAATAATAATATAATATAGAAATAAGTATTATAATTAGGTTAAAACAGTCATGGATTATACTTAGTTTTCAAATTTGATTTTTTTATTTGACAGTTCCATTTTTAAATTTTACCACTTTATTTACATTTTAATATAAGGTGGCTGTCACACTAAATGCTTAGTACGCCAATAGAAAGAAGAATATTCTCTAAAGAAAGAAGTCACATAACCAACAATAATGAAATATTTTATCAGTAAACATTGATATTAAAATGATAAATGAAAAATATGACAATTTATTTGCTAGGAATATTAAGTGCCTTTTTATTTTTTTACGGCTTTTTTCCAATATCTACCCGCTCCAACGATATTAACAATATACCCCCTAGCAAAATAAACAATGTTCCTTTAAAACAACATTATTTTTACAACCAATCCAATTTTAAAAAGACTGTACTGATAGTCATAGATGCATTAAGATTAGATTTTGTAAATACAAAATACATGCCATTAACAACAAATCTATTGCAGGAAAATGGTTGTTCCAATGAAATTAAAGTCGAAATACCAACAGTTACCCTCCCTCGTATTAAAGCTCTCACTGTAGGAAACATACCCCAGTTTATAGATTTGGTTTTAAATCTAGCAAGTACAGAAAGTTTATCAGATAGTATAATTCATTCTGCTTATGAAAATGGAAAAAACATTGTTTTTTACGGGGATGATACATGGTTGAAACTTTTTCCTAATAAATTTTCCCGACATGAAGGTGTTAGTTCCTTTTTTGTTAGAGATTTTACAGAAGTAGATTTAAATGTCACAAGAAATGTTTATGCTGAACTTAAAAATGATGACTGGGATATTATGATATTACATTATTTAGGTAAATATCTTATATCAATTAGTGTCTATGTCATTTTTGTCAAGTATCTCTATGTGAATAAACTTCAATTTTAGTACGTTTTTTAAATTCTATTACTTAATTTTTTCTCTTCATGCTTTATTTTTGATTGGATTCTAATATAACATTAGAATTGTTCATTTTCAAGTATTTCTGTTATACATTACATTATTTTCTTTAATTTACATAAATAATGTAAACGTATCTATGAAATATGTGCATTTTCAGGTTTGGATCACATTGGACATGTCTATGGACCATTTTCTTCCTTAGTACCTCCTAAACTTAACGAAATGGACAACATTATTCATACAGTTTTTGAAAAACTATCTTCAAAAGGCGAAGAAGTACTCCTGATGGTTACAGGTGATCATGGCATGAAAGATAGTGGAGGTCATGGGGGCTCCACATATTCTGAAACACATGTGCCTTTAGTAATCGTTGGTCATCGCTGTGAGAACACATCTCTATCCCAAAGTGACATTCCTGTTAATTTGGCAGTATTAATGGGTGTAAAAATACCATCTTCCTCAATTGGAAAAGTACATAGGAAACTACTTCAAACCAATGAAGACAAATATCTTTATGATCTATACTATAACAGTATTATTCTTCAACAGAAAGAGTCTTGTTGCCATGATCTATTTGATGAGGCATCTAGTCATTATATTAAATATCTTAATAATAATACTGATTCTATTTCTACCTTAAAAGCTATAAAATTATATGAAAAGTTTTTAGAAAAAATAAATGATAATCTTGCAAATGGTTCTATAAAACAGAAATTAACATCACTATTTATTGCCCTTTTTGTATTACTAAATGTTATAATAATTATTTATTCACAGATACTTTCCAAACAAAACAAAAATTACTTATTATTTCAAAAAATTGTTATGCTAGCTCTTATTATTGTCCAATTTAATATATCTGAGCATTTGTTGGTATTCTCTGTCATGATTTCTATATTAATCGTAATACTATTTAGCAATATCTATTTTTTACTACCATTTAATTTTCATGTAACTTTTAGTTACTTAAATTTCTTTATATTTATAAGTATTCTACACCCTTTAACCTTTATTTCTTCCAGTTATGTTGAGGAAGAACATCAATACTGGTATTTCTTCAACACATTATTCATATTTTTCAACTGTGTTACGTTTTCTAAAATGAAAAGCAAATATGACGTTTTAACTACAGTTGTATGTTTGGCAATGTTCAGATTTTTAAGAAGAATGAACTCTACTGGGGACAAGTGGGCAATGTATCCTGATCTGTCAGGATGGTTGCTAAAGGATGAGAACTACTTATATTATCAATTACTATTTTTAGTTGGATTGGTATCAGTTTTAGTTGCCCAGTATGTTTTGCTGTTACCTAAAAGACCATGGTTTATTCATTTTATAAGTATCGCAACTCTGTGTTTAATATTTATATACAAACAGAGAGAAACAAGCATAACTTTGGGTAGAATTGTGTGGTTTCTTGTGTTTGTTCAGTTAATTATGACATATAATTCGTCAAAAATAATTCCATGGATCCTAATTGCCACATTACTTTTGAAACCATACAATGTAATACTAATACCTTATTGTGTTCTATGCAGTTTATATTTTTCAAAGCATTTGAGTAGTACACAAGATACAGTATTATACCATACAATACTTGCAAATATGTTGTATTTCACTCAAGGACACAGTAACAGCCTAGCTAGTGTTGATGTTTCAGTTGGATATATTGGGTTATCTGAGTATCAGCCAATTTTTGTAATAGCACAAGTCTTATGTCACATACAAACTTTTCCAGTCCTTTGTCACTTGTTAATCTTTAATAATAAAAATATTAAACAAGGAGAAGTTTGGAACGTACTGTTTTGTAACAAACTGTATGTTTATTTGGTGACTTGCATAGTTACTTTTCTTTTTAGACATCATTTATTCATTTGGTCTGTTTTTGCACCTAAACTATTTATAGAATTTGTACATATTTTGTTTTTATGCATTGAATACCTATTAGTACAGATATGTACTATGGTACATATTGGCATTGGACTTAATAATTTCTTGTATAGAACAAAAATTGTATTTTTTAAAAAACCTATTGTTTATTAAAACTGTTAAAAACTTAAGTTGTATTTTGTCTAAAAGCTGCAATATGAATTGTTGAAGACATTTTCTGTGCTAATTTATATATTATTTCTTACTGGCAGATATTTTTTTACTGTTAATTCATTCTATTAATCTTTTCTATCCTCATATTACATTTTTAAATATTCCTTTAGCAGTTAATATTTTTACCTCTTTCCAGATTCTCACTTTGTCACAGACATCTATATTATGTTGTTTAGTTGTTAAGAATTAAAGTTTTATAGCATACAACCTTATTTATCATTTTAAAATAGTTCTATCAAATAAAGTAGTACACTTTTCATATGATTATTTAATATTTCTCCCAATTATCAATATTTCACTATAAGTACATCCATATTCCCTTTTGAGTTAAATATTTACTAACTCTCTTTTTAACCTGTTTTAGTTGTACGGTTCTACCATCATTTTCCAGACTATGGTGGATTAGTAGTGAAATATAGTAATTTGAACAGTCTACCTTAAGTACATCTCAATAAATATTGGTCAAATTCCTTTGCTTATTACATTTGTACTATGTCTTCCCGTTTATAAATTTATTGGAACATGAAACTCTAACATTTGAAAGGTATAATAAACACATACGTTTTAAGAGTATCAAGTATTTAATTGTTAAAACCTTACATAAATCAATGTAATTATAATTTAATCTTCAGGTTTATCTGGAGGTGGTCCACATGGTTGCAGCATCTTCTCCATTAAATTAAACTTAACACGAGCTTTCGCTTCATTTTCACAAACAGCAATGTAATTTATTAAATCTGGATGGCCCAAATAGCTGGAAAAACTATCTCTGTGTTGATTTACTAACCATTCATATTTGGTGGTATCTGCATGACCAGTACCAATATATTTTGACTGCAGATGTTCCAATTGACTGTGGATATTATATCTATCTCCCATATTATACGATTTATTGTCAAATAATTGTTCAGATATAATAAGTATGGGCCATAAAAATTTCTGATTAACAAAAATTTTCTGTCAACTTTCAAAATAAATGTTTTGAATCCTTCTTGTTTACACTTCTTCTTCCTTTCATTTGTTTTTTGTTTGGCCTCACCTACCAGGGCTATCCTGCGAAAATTTTTCAAGCTGTCAACATCATTCACAAAATATGAGTTTCTCACACACCGCTCGTGCTGTGGTGACATCATTTTCAAAATATTACTATAAAGTTAATTTTTTCAAATAGAATGTTATACCACGTAAAACTATCTATGAAAATGTACTATATATTTGAACCAGTGTTCCCAACTTTTTCGAGCCCTTTTAATCATATACGTATATATAATTAACATATTGTAATGTATCCTGTGTTCTTACGATACATAACATAACGACAATAAAATATGTATGAATAAAGTAACGAAACTGCTAATATTTCAAATATTTTAATTTTAAATCAATACGATTTTTTTTAATACAAAATATTTATACTAACATTTTTCTTAAAAATTAATGATTTAGTTTCTTAATTATTCCATATTTCTTCTTTAATAAGCCACCTTTCCATGAATATTTTCTATACAAAATACTTTCGGTTTATCAAATCTGCCGGACGTACCGCGACAGCTTATCTTTTTTAATTTTCTTATTTTTTTATATGTTAAAAACACGTCTTAGTATAAAGGTTTAAACTTTTTTTATTTTCAACTTAGAACTAACTATTCAAATTTAATGCGTGTGGAAAAAATTGTGTGTTGTTTTTTTCTTTTACTTCTTGATTTTGATAGTGCGAACTGCGAAGTTTGATTTATTCCACAGAACAAGATTTTGTTGTTATGCATCAGATGACCCAATGACAGTTCACAGTTTGGCGCCAGTCAAATAAAACGGAGGCAAATAGATAAAACATTTTTCTTCGGCAACGTTTATTTGAATCTTGTAATAATGTAATTTATATTTAAGTAACCAGCTGTTAAAATATTAACATATATTGCAACATTAATGCAACAATTTTAAAATCAGGTAAGCCATGATATTTTCTTTAAACCTTAACCACAAGACAGGAGCTAAAGAATACAAACGTAATTTGCTTACTTATTTAGAATCTATGTGTCGGCCTAAAATAAGTAAATTCTAAGAAATTAAGAACTTCTTTTGTTGAGGCTTATCTAAGTATCCACAAAATCAAGTCTAAACCTTAGCCTATCACAAAATTATTTTCCTGAAAGCAGAATCCTTAAATATTTTACCTAAAAATCAACATCAATTAGACCCCTACTAGATATTACCAAAATTATAACAAGAAGATTAATTTAATACTAATTTGTCATACACATCACATATTTATGATGTATAATGTAAACAGTCTATAATGTAAAATTGTAGATATAATTGTTAATCAAGTTTTTAATTTCTCACATTACAGAACAAAATGAATGCTGCAGAAGTTTCAGAAGATTGTAAATCCTTGAAAGTTTTACATGTTAATAATAGCAGAAGATCCCTATTTCCTTCTGAACCTATAGAATGTGGGTCTGATTCTGATTTGGGACATATCAGCCCCCTAAATTTTGATTCAAGTTTTGAAAATGAAGAAAATACTTCAAAGCTTGATCAAACTTCCATAGATTCAGTAGCAGATATTGGGGACTATGATATAATAGGAATAGTAGATACTCAAGAAGTCATGATGTCACCATTGCATTTAAGTCCTTTCATTAAGAAATCTCTTATATCCGAAACTCCATCTAAAACTTCTCCAACATACAAATTAAAAACTCCTCATGCTTCATTAGATACTAATTGTAAACTTCCAAAATTGTACCATAAATCTCTTTTAGATTCTTGTGAAGGATCTACCAAGCGCAAGTTATCACCTGATAATTCTCCTGAACAAAACAAATATATCAAATTAGATCCAAAATCCTCTAGAGTCCGCACAACTCTTTTTCCTGAAGTAGATTTTGCCCTATCAACTAAACTATTTTATTCAAATACTGAAAATATTATGGAAAAAGTTAAAGACAAAAGAGAATCCATTGTAAAACCGTCTACTCTCAATAAACGTAAACCTAGATCTAAAGGTAGGATTATTGGTAAGATAAATGCAGGAGTTAGTCATAAAATAAGAAAACCTAAGTCAAAAAATATACAACGAACAACTTTGGTAAATTCAAAATTAAGCACAATTGGGAACAATGCAATAACCAACTATATAGTAGATCTAAAAAAATTACAGAGTTCTCAAGAAGCTCCAAAGTTAATAATAAATAAAGAGAATACAGATCCAGTGTTACAACATCAAAATCAAATATTCCCACCTAAGCAAAAATCTTTTTCCCATACAAATCAAATTGTACCTGCCATAACTCCTGCAAAAGAAATGACAAGAGAAATTACGAGAAAACGTTCATCTAGTCCAGAACCACAACCAGATCCCAATAAAAAGTTCTTTAAGTTTTCAAAATCTAAAGCTGTAGTAAAAATGAATAAAACCATAGAATTAAATGTTGATAATGGCAGAATGTCATTAGTAGATAAAAATAAAAAAATTGGAAATACTGAACTTAACAATTTTGATATGAGTGACTTATATGCAGATGATCCTGAACTTCCAGTGACAAATATTGAAAACATTCTTTCTTGTTTAGAAGAAGAAGACAAATCTTCAGCAAGTAAAATAACTCTTCAAGCACATACTTCTATAGCTGCTTCTGAAAATTCAATTCTCTTACACCAACACCAACCCATGTGTACAGAGGATTTAATATTATCTCCCATTTCACAAATGTGTGACGTTACATCTGGATTAGCTCTAACTAGTCCTAAGAGAGGTAGAAATCTTACTCCAGTGTTAATAAAAATGTCAGATTCTTCAAGATCAGAGATGAATGGAAAGCTCTTTCCAGTCTTCTACCCAGGAGCTACAAAGACCCCTGCAAAAATTGAAAAATCTTTTCATTCTGAAAAACATTTCAAGAAGTTATCTGACACACAAATGCTCTTGGATGCTGGACAAAAGAAATTCGGCTTAACAGAATGTCATGTCTGTGGTCTTGTGTATCATATGGGTGATCCCAGTGATGAAGTAATGCACTTAAATTACCACAGTGCCCAGCATATACTAAGATTTCAGGTAAGTATATTAATATTCCAATAATTCAGATATTCTATAATATATTTATAATGTTAATACAAAATAACAATATGCTTGTAAAAATGAAAGTTTATGATCATGTTGAAAATAATGCCCCAGGTCAATAGCATTATTTATTTATTTATTTTATGGAGTATAACAGCATCTGGAGTTGGTGTTTTTCACAAGTTATGAATATTTTTCTTCTTAAAATCCATTCTTTATGCTGGTTTCTCAAAATCAGTCCGGTAGCTTGAAAAAGTCTTCACTTTTGGCACATATCTGTACAATACTGTGTACATAAACCTTAACCTTTAAAAATATATGCTTCTTTCATAATTTTTAAAGAGTCTTCTATACTTTGACGAAATGAATCGACAGGCATAAATGTAAATGCCACCCTTGTAAAATTATTTATTTTTGCCTTCAAAATTTTTTGCCTTTGATAACTTAAGAGTGCAACAATTTCTTGCTACTTCATTTTGCAGTTTTCCAAAATTTTCAGCAGTTTTTGATGTTTTTGGGATTAACTGCTTCATTTGGACTTCCAGAGCATTCGGCACCATTGGTATCAGTACAACCACATTTGAATTCAGCAAACCATCATTTAATGATTGTAATCAATGGAACAGAGTCCCAGTAATACTTTGTGAGCCATTGCTCAGTTTTAACGGTATTTTTCCCATCAAATAACAGTGATAAATCAACACATGAAATTGCTTTGAATCAGTTGTTTATAAAAATCACAAAACTAATGCCACTTCAAGCACTGTAACTCGTTAAATAATAATCCAAATGACATGATATTTTGGGACTATGTTTTTGTAGGTTGACACTACCCAAATGTTATGTGGATAATTCATACTCTGATACTCTGTAAGTTTGTGCATTGCTGTATATCTTCTTTGTTTTTGCAAACATATACTAATATACTGCTTCTTCAATCATCTGATATTTCATCATCATCATAAGTGGCTCGACAATCTGTTGTGGATCTTGGCCTGCTCACAAAGAAGTCGCAACTCCTGTCGATTCCTGGCAACTTTCCTCCATCTTCTGGCCCTTAGAATCTGTAGGTCTTTTTCCACACCATCAATCCATCTACTGTGTGGTCGCCCTCTGCTTCTTGTGCAATCTGATTTTGAAAATGTTAATCTCTTCATGTATTCGTGATCTGACATCATAGCAATGTGTCCAGCCCATCTAAGTCTCTGCATTTTAACGAATTTCACAATATCTGGATCGGTATATAACTGATATAGTTCAAAGTTGTATTTTCGATGCCATAGCCCATTTTCATTTACGGCCCCAAAAACCTTTTTAAGAATTTTTCTTTCAAAAATACCAAGAAGTCTTTCATCATTTTGAGATAAGGTCCACGTTTCAGCACCATATATCAAAACCGGTCTTATTAAGGTCTTGTATATATTGAGCTTTACTACATGTTTGATATTTTTATTTTTAAATGTTTCTGGAGACAGTGAACAGTTCTGTTTGCTATTTCTATATGTCTTTTTATTTCGTCGTTTGTCGTGTTTGTTGCGTTTTAAAGGTATGGTTGTTAATTTAAATTCTCTGTTGGATATTTCGGGGGTTTTAGAAACCAACATATATTTGGTTTTTTCCTCGTTTACCATAAGTCCTAATTCACTTGCCGCGCCCGCAAGCCTTGAAAAACACTGCACCATGTCTCTCATACTTCTGCCCACTATAACTCTATTGTCAGCGAATGACAGAATTTGCGTCGATCCATTAAAACGTTCCATTCATTCTAATATTTAATTGTCTGATTGCCTTTTCCAAGGCAATATTAAAGAGGAGACACGCCAGCGCGTCCCCCTGTCTGAGACCATTATTAATTTCAAAGAATGTAGAGTTTTCTCCTTCAATTCTAACGCATGAGCTTACGTTTTGCATTGTTAGTTCTTCTTCTTCTACGGCACTACAGCCCAAAATGAGCCTTGGCCTCCTTTATTTTTTGCCTCCACCCTTGTCTGTCTGTGGCTGCTCTTCTCCATACACGGACTCCTAAAAGTGCTTGTGCGTCGCTGCTTACTGTGTCTTCCCAGCGCTTTCTTGGCTTTCCAACTGGTCTCTTTCCCTGCATTCTGGCGTTCAGTGCTCGTTTTGGTAGCCTATCCTCTCCCATTCGTATCACATGTCCGGCCCATTGCAATCTTTGTATTCTAATGAAGTCTGACAGGGGTGTTTCCTTATACAGTTGATAGAGCTCGTTGTTATATCGAATTCTGAAGATTCCGTTTTCCCTCACAGGTCCTAGTATTCTCCTCAGTACTTTTCTTTCGAATGTGTCGAGTTTGTTTTTGGATGTTTCTTTCAGGACCCATGCTTCGCTGCCATAACATGCTATTGTTAGTTGCATCAACCTAACTTAATTAGGTGAGATACCAAAGTCTATCATTGCATTATATGATGCAGTTCTTTTCACACTGTCATAGGCTGCTTTGAAGTCAACGAAGAGATGGTTTGTATCTATGTTATATTCAAGTGACTTTTCTAGAATCTGCCTATGTACTTGCATTTGATGTGTAGTTGACTTTCCAGCAGTAAATCCGCATTGATATTGACCAACAATATCCTTTGTAAAATGTTGTAAGTCTTTCAAACAGTACATTGCCGAAGATTTTATACGCAGATGCTAACAGAGTAATGCCTCTATAGTTCTTTCACTCCAGATGATCACCCTTTTTATGCAACAGACGTATTATTCCCTTTAGCCACTCTTCTGGTACCAATTCATTCTGCCATATAAGTACCATTAGTTATGGATTGCTACAAAAAGTTTATCACCACGTTTTTTTATACATTTCCGAACAGATTTCATCAATTCCTGGGGCTTTATTGTCTTGAGTTTTAGGATGGCATTTGACACTTCTTCTCTTGTTGGGTCTTCACTGTGTAGTTGACGTTGTAGATTTTGTTAATTTTCTATGTTGTAACCTCCTTCAATATCGTTTATATTTATATGTTCGCTGAAATGTTGTGCCCATCTGTTAAGAACTGAGTTTTTATCATGTAGAATTTCACCGTTAGTGTCTTTACAAATTTTTAATCGTGGTTTAAATTCTCGACGGCTATTATTTAATGATTTGTAGTATTTCCTCGTTTCATTTTTATCGAATAAACTTGTAAAATTTGTATCTCATTGAGAGTGTTCTGTTCGTATTCCCTCTTCTTACGTCGATGGATACGTTTTTCCTCTCTTCTAAGACGTCTATACTCTTCTTTTTTCTCCGTGTACAACCTGAGTCGATGGCTTTTTGATATGCTGCGTTCTTTCTATCTGTGGCCATTTCACACTAATGATTTCTTTTTTCTGACTTGGTTTTGCCCAATATTTCAACCGATTTCTGTAATACAAATATCTCATATATTTGCCCATAGTTGGTTAATGTCTTCTTCTTCTAAGTTTTCTGTGCTTATTTGATCTTCTATTTGCTGTCTGTATACATTTGCAATGTCGGGATCTTTTAGTTTATTAATGTCGATTTTTTCTCTCCTTCTCCCGATCTTCTTTTTTAAATTGGATATTCTCTTTTTAAATCGTGCTTTAACTAAATAGTGATCACTATCTATGTTTGCTCCTCTAAAAGACCTAACATCTAATAAGTGAGAGCAGTGTCTTGCATCGATGATTATATGATCTATTTGGTTAATCGTTTCATTATCAGGAAATATTCAGTTCCCTTAGGTATATCTTTATGGGGAAATCGTGTCCCAGCTATTACCATGTTCTTAGACATAGCAAAGTTTATAATTCTGAGATCGTTATCATTAGAATCTACGTGTAGGATCTCTTTTCCGATGGTGGGCGAAAATATATTCTCTCTTCTGACTTTGGCATTAAAGTCTCCTGCTATTATTTTGATGTCATTTTTTGGGCACTTATCGTACTCTCGGTCTAGTGCCTCATAGATATATCCTATGATCAATAGCTTTGAAATCGATTACCCTGTGTTTGACCTAGCTGCTTACAATAAATCCGGTATCAAATTTGTGTCGGGTAAGATGTCCACTGTAGTAAATATTGCAGTTATTTTTTTCCAGGATGTCTGAGCTAGTCCACCTCATTTCCTGTAAAGCATTATCTGCTTTGGCTTTATTCATTTCTTGTATGAGCAGAGCCGTGGCTCCAGGCTGATAAAGACTTCTTACGTTCCACCTGCAAATTTTTAAATCATTATCCTTATTTCGTTTGCGAGTTCGTCGTAGGTTAGACAGTCCGGTTCCTTTCTTTGTAGCTCCCATAACAAAAGGTTTTTTACAGGGTTGAGTAGTTAACCCAACGCCAAACCCCCTTTTCTGAGGGCCATTTCACCCGCTCTCGTCAGTTCCCGACCAAACTTTCCACCTGGGTGGATACCGGATCTCCAGTTGAGTTGCTCGGTTTACAGGGGACACCAGCGTGAAGGTGAGAGTCGGATTTGAGTAGAAGAGGCTAATTGGAGTAAACTGGAATCAACTCCATGTTTTCGCATTCTACCCCTTTATCCCCCCATCTGATATTTGTCCCACTTCATTTTTCAGATATTATTTGGTCCAACAGCTTTCATGATCATCAGTGCCATCACAGCTAGTTATGAGCTAAAGCCTTCATAAAATTAAAGTTGAAGTTTGTGGACAAAAGTACTAACTTTTAAAGAGCAACATTTTGCAAACTTATAGCTCAGAAATAATCTAAAAGTTTTTAGAACATACTATTGCATTCTTGAATATTATTATCCTCCTACTTTTCCTTTTATAATATTTAACACAAAAAAGCTTTATTTTAGATTTTTACAGGGCCCTTACCACTTAATAGCGTTTCTTGTAAAACTTACTGTATTCACGTTACAGAAATGTTTGATTGCAAATCAATAATTTTATCCTCATAATAGGAATAAATAATACATGATAAATACTATTTTTTAGGGTTGGAAAAATGAAAAGATTGTAGCAGATTTCCAACAGAATGGAAGAATTCTACAAATTTTACCAGGAGATTCGAAAATATGGTGGAAAAAAGTCAGTGACCTAATGCATGTTATCAATCAGGATATTGGCTGTTACGATGTAGACATATCTTTAGAAAATTGCCAGGTACGTAAGGTTTTCTTTCGATGCCTCTAATTGTTTTATCTAACTCCTAGGACAAGAATTTAAGTTACCCAGTTTGAGTTTACTTATTGTTGAACACTATTTGTTGAACACTATTTATTGAACACTTTCTTGAACACTATTTGTTGTTTTTCTTCTTGCACAGGTTTTTTGCAGCCTATAATTTCCCATTCTCGCCTCCTCCTTTTAGCAGTGTTCAAAGTAGGGAGCTCCAGTAGGGCTTTTACAGCTTATATTGGCTTGCCTTAACCATGTTACCAATCCAATCTAACAAATCTGGTTTTAAACCCAAATTTTGGACACTTTGGTTACTAGATTTAGATATGTACCATTCAGGACCAAATTCCTCCTGGTAAATTTCATGATTTTAGACTTCTGGGGACTTACACATTTGAAGTGTAAGCTCTTCATTTGAAGTCCATTTTGTAACTACGGTTAGAGCCTGTTGCGTTCCATCTTTAAGTGTGTCAATAAATTTACCGTAAGATGACAAGGTCATGCACATAGTCGAGAATATGATACCTGAGTCTAGCAGTGAGGCTTTAAAAAATTGAAACTTTTAAATTTCTGTTCTAATTTTTTTTTTCAAAATATAAAGCTAGCTTATAGTATCATAAATAATTATTTCTACAGGTTTAGATAAATTCCGTCCGGACCCGGTGATGTATATGGCTTAAATAAGTTTATTGCCCATTTGATTTTGTCCTGATTTATTACTTCCTTTACCACATGCCAGTTTTCCCCAGAACTTTAAGTCAGTTTTGTTTTAAACTTTTATTATCTGAGGGTTGTTGGAGAGCATTTTATTGAACCCTGACATTTCTCACATCACTAACAGCACTACAGGCCCTAGAGGGCCTTGGCTTCGATAGTCTTGACTAGTCTTTTCCACATTTTACGGTTCTTTACTTGTATTTTCCAGTCTCTTGTTCCCATTTCTTCTATGTGGTTTGGACAGAATCAAACCACATTCTTCCAGATTTCCTTCTTCTTTTCTTCCCTTGTTCTCCTGCTTGCAGGACTGGTAACACATTTCTTTCTTTTGGCATTCATAAAACATGTTCCAACCATATATCTCTCTGTGCTCTGATTTTCTGCGTTATTTTGGGTCTCTCATAAATCTCTATTAGCTCTTGGTTTGTTCTTCTGCGCCATTCCCAATTAGCCTCCTTTATTCCACCAAAAACTTTTCTCAGGATTTTCTTCTCTCAAATCTCAAAATTTTTTCCTTCTTTTTGTTTCATTGTCCAAGTTTCACATGCATGCAATACTGTTGGTCTCACTATTGTTTCATAAGTTCGACTCTTGGTCGCCCTGAACACGTTTTTTGCCTTCAACAGTGTGTTTTATGATGGTACTGCTTTGTTACCCTCAAAAACCGCTTATCTATTTCTCTCTTCGCCTCCTCTATTTGTAACTGTTACTCCAAGGTACTCAAATTCTGTTACCTTCTCAAATTTAAACTCTGTGTCATTCGTTCTTAGAGTGATCCATTTATTTTCTTTTTGAATGTGTCAGAAATACCAAGCCATCTGCTAAACCTATGCATTGTGGTCTTTTGTTAAAAATCGTGCCGCTTGTCTGGATCTTGGCTCCTCTAATTATTTTTTCTAGTACTAGGTTGAATAAGTCCGTTGACAGGGGATCTCCCTGTTTTAATCCTCTATTGACGTTAAACGGATTTGAAAGACTTCCTTCTATCATGACTTTATTGACTGTATTAGCTAGTGTCATTTTAACTAATCGTATCAGTCTCTGTGATATTTCTAGTGATCTCATTGCTTCATATATTCCGTTTCCTGAGATCGAGTCGTAGGCCTGTTTAAAATCAATAAAAACCATATGCAAACCTAGGTTTTATTCATAAATGTTGTTTTGTAATAACTTAAGCATAAAAATTTTATCGGTTGTTGTTCTTCCCTATCTGAAACCAGACTGGTATTCTCATATTAGCTCTGTTTCGTAGGTTTTAATCTACTTCGTATAATTTTTGCTAATACTTTATATACTACTTCCAATAGCGTGATTCCTCTGTAATTTTCACAGACAGTTTTATCATATTTCTTCTCCTGATTTCTTTTGGCAAAATTAAATTTTCATCTAACATCTATCCTTTTATTTGCAAAGTTGTTATTCCACCAGGGCACTTTGCTGTTGGAGCTCCTCACTATTTCCAGATAATTGTTTTCGAACGCCATGAAAACCTCTTGAAATTGTTCGTCAGCCATGTCTAGGTCCAGTGTATACCTTATCGTTCCTTTAACAATGCTCCAACTGCTCTGCAAATAGACCAATCTATCTAGTTAAATCAATAGATCAATCTATTTAGTTAATATTGACTGATTTTCCCTGTTGTATGAAATTGCAGTTACCCCTCATCACTTTCGTCATTGTTAATTCCATTTATAACTTTCATATAGTATCTTTTATGAAATATAAGGTACTATATGAAAGTATATGTAAGTATAAAATATGTATATGTATATATTTATTTATTATCATTGAATTTTCTCAGGCTTTCCTGTATATAAAGAAAAAGGAAATTGCTGGTTGCCTAATAGCTACCGCTAAATCAGAAGGTTATAAATTACTTTCTCCTGTCGATAACGAAGTTGATGTGTGTTCAGAGACCAAGTATCCGATAAAATGTGGAATTCCAAGATTATGGGTGTCGGCAGCTAATAGAAACCAGGGAATCGCAACAGAAATGATGAATTCCTTAAAAAGAAATTTCATTTTAGGTTATACTTTAAAAAATTCCGACATTGCTTTTAGTTCTCCTACAGAATCAGGAAAAAGGTTTGCCCAGTGCTATTTTAAAACTAACAATTTCTATATTTACTATGTTTAAGTTATAATAAGTTGTTTTATCAGTGTCACATAGAAGTTAAATCCTAGACTTGAGCCAAAGAAAAATTAAAAAAAGCTCACCTTTGCCAAAAGTTGTCATTGACGTTTTTTTGAAAGTTTAGAATGGTATAACTTCCAGTCAGAGACTTCTATACTTCATGTATTATTGTAATGTTCGGATTTCTTAAAATATGGTAGTTTGAGAGGACATATACAGGGTGTCCCCGAAAATAGTGCTTCCTTTAAGGTATGGATATAATACAAAATTTGGAACAAAAAAGTCCTCTAGCACTTTTTTCTAAACTTTCTTAACGCTAAACGGAAAACCGTTAAAAAAAAAAATTAACGTGGCCGTTAATCTGACTTAATTAAGGTTTTGGATTAAAGTTTAAAGTTTTAAATAAATTATTATTTTTTACTTAAGTAAGTAAGTACTATGGTTTAATTCCTAAAAAGTAATTAATGCAACTAAGAAAAATTGTTTGCAATGTTTTTCTGAAATGTATTGAAATATGGCATAATTTTAAACGAATTGTTAAAATGTCATTTATTTACAATAAAAAACACTTTATCTTTTAACTGAACTAGTATTATGTATTTATTAAGCTTTAAAGGTATTAAATGCCGAGGGCTTAACTGCATTACATGGTTTACATTGGAAATTAAATACAACAGACAACGTTTAATAATTTTAATATATTTTTCTACACTATGCTCGGACTATCAGTAATTTGTTTACTTGTGAACTAAAATTAAATTGGGTACTTACTTGTACTTACCTGAGAATAATTATTAAAATAAATGTTTAAAGTGACCTCCACCTTGAATTGTTACGACGAATCCAATTGTTAATAATGCCATAGTTAACATAATTATGTCGGATAGTTTCTGCAACATCAAAAATTCGTTCCCGTAATTCAGCTTCGATTTCATCTCGGTTATCATAAATTAACGATTTCAGATGTCCCCAAAAATAAAAATCCAGTACATTGCATTCGAGACTTCGTGGTGGCCACAGAATGGGTCCATTCCTGCCAATCCAACGACGAGGATAAGTGGTATCAAGAAGATTTTTAACAGCTCCAGTAAAATGTGCTAGGGCTCCGTCGTAAAGAAACCGCATTTCACGGCGTGTTTGCAAAAGCACGTCTTCAAGAACTACTGGCAAAATATTTTCTATCTATCTATACAAGGATTTTTACAGCTGTCGCCGCCTTCCTTCTTTCAGCCAACGTCTCCAGTCCTTTCTGTTCTGCCATTTTCCATCTCTGAGGTCTCACTTCATCCCTCCATGATCTTCGGGGTCTACCTCTTTTCCTCCTTCCTATTGGGCTCCAATCCGAAATCTTTGCTATCCACCTTGTATGATCTGTTCTTCTCACATGTCCATACCAAATTAAACGTTTTTCTTCGATGTAGCTGAGTATGTCTTGTTCTACTGCCATTCTTCGTTTTATCTCCTCATTTCTGATGCGATCCATTTTTGTCACTCTGCAGCTTCTTCTCATGAACTCCATTTCAGTTGCTGTGATTTAGGACCTGTTTCGTTTATTTATTACCCAATTCTATGCTCCATAGGTCATTATACTGCGTATCAAGATGTTATAAATTCTCTTCTTTGTATTTCTGGTAATCTGTCTATCCCACAGTACCCCGTTCATTTGTTTAATACATGTTCTTGTCTGTGCTAATCTGCTGGTTATCTCTTGCTCGGTGGTTCCATTTTTTGAGAGTATGAATCCTAAATATTTGAATTTGTCAGTGCCGTTAATTTCCCTATTATCGTCCATTTCCAAGTTTCTCACTGGTGCTTGCTCTGTTGTTAAATATTCGGTCTTTTCTAGATTTATTTCCAGTCCATTTTTTGTGTATTCCTTTTCTAATTTTCGGAGCATATAGCACATATCTTCTTCATCTTGAGCCGTTACCACTTGGTCATCTGCAAAGCTTAATGTGTACAAGAAGTTGTCCCGGATTGGTATTCCCATCCCTTCACATTTCATTTTCCATGGTTTTAATATTTGTTCGAGGACTATCTTGAACAGTGTCGGAGATGTAGAGCATCCCTGCAATAAGCCTTTTGTGGTCTTAAATTCGTTGGAGTATTTATTGCCGGTTTTAACTCTTACCTTGTTGTTGTAAAGGTTTTTTACGGCTTCTATTAACCTCTGAGTTATTCCGATTTCCTTCATCGTGTTTCATAGTTGTTTTCTGGGGACCGTGTCATATGCCTTTTTTAAATCTATGAATGCCATGTGTACTGGTCTATTTTTTGCCATTTTTTTTTTCAATTAATTGTTGGAGTGTACAAATGTGGTCTATGCAAGATCTTCCTGCCGTGAACCCCGCCTGATCTTCTCCGATTTTATTTGAGATAGATTTTTCCAGTTTTTCTTTCAGTATTTTTCCATATAACCTGCCCATATATGCTATCACACTGATGCCTCTGTAGTTCCCGCATTTCTTCTTATCTCCCTTTTTATGTATCGAGGTTATATATGCTTTGGAGCATTCTTCTGGTATTTCGTTCAGGTTTATAGCGTTACTGAACATTTCGTGAATAATTATGCGTAGTTTGTCCGTTCCGTACTTAATTAGTTCATTAACGATTCCTCCTGGTCCCCCTGATTTTTTGTCCTTTAAAGTCTTTATGGCATTCTTTCCTTCGATTAATGTTATCTCAATCTGTTCTTCATTCTGATTTTGTTGTTGTTCCTGTTCTGTGTCTGTCTCTATGAAATCTGGGCGGTTTTCCGTGAGTAGTTCTTTATAGTAGTCTTCTCACTCTTTTTCTGATATGTATTGTATTTGGACCTTTTCGTTGTTATTCTTCCTTAAAGATTTTAGTATTTTCCAGGATTCCGAATTCCTTGTTCCTCCTATGTATTGTTCAATTTGTGCACATGTTTCTTTCCATTCTTCATTCTTTTCTTTTGCCCTTCTTCGTTTTACTTCTCTGTTTTTCTCTTTGTACTTCTGTGTGTCTTCTGGGGATTGGGTGCTCATACTTTTCATATATAGAATTTTCTTCTCCTCAATACATTTTTTGGTTTCTTTGTTTATTTTTACTTTGTGTTGGGTGTTTCTTTTCTCAAGTTTCCCCAAAGCTTCTAATGCCGCCTTTTTTATGTTGTGTTTGACGTGCTCGTACGTTTCTTTGACGTTTCTGAAACCGAAATCCTGTAACTTCTGGTCCAGTCTTCTCTGGTATAGGTCCCTTATGGATTGCTCTTAAAGTAAATTTATGTTGAACTTCATTTCTTCTTCTTTCTGTTCATTTTCTACTTTGTCTTCTTCGTGTTCTTTCTTCCTTCTAGTTTGGGTGTTCAACGTGTAGGGAAACCTCATTTGTGAAATTATTAATCGGTGGTCAGTGCCACATTCGGCTCCTCTCTTTACTCGTGTATCTCTAATTTTGATAGTACTACTTTTGCTGACAATTATGTAATCGATAATGGATCTGATGTTTCTCGTTGTTTGTACATACGTGTATTTATGTATGTCCTTATGTGTTTATTATTCCAGCCCTTAAATTTATGCTAAATTTTCGTTGAAAATTGGTCCTACGTTTTAAAAAATGGTTGAGTTTACCGAAAGTATAAGCTGATTATAGCCGCAAATGTCAAACATGAAACAAAAAATTTTGGTTTAGCAGTGTTGGCATGTTTTTATAATGTGGATGTTATATGCTTCAAATATAAAAAGATAACGTTTTAAAAAAGTACATTTTGTTTATATTATGTTATGAATTCTGCAATTTTTTATTTATATAAAACAAGATTGAGTAAATATTTGTTTCTTTGGAGATAAATTGCAGTTAATTATTAGAAATTTTTTTTGGTAATTACCCTTTGATAGATTAGGGGATATATTTGGCACCGTCAAATCAACAGTTGCCAGATTGCAACAGATGTTTGCAATTAATCTCGAAAGAGACAAATATTTACTCGTTATTGTATCATATAAATTAAAAATTGCAGAATTCATAAAATAGTATAATCAAAATATAGTTTTTAAAAGCTTTCCCTCTTTATATTTGAAGCATACAACATATGCATTATAAAAACATGCCAACAATGCCAAACCTAAATGTTTTATTTCATGGTTTACATTTGCGGCTATATTCAGCTTGTACTTTCGGTAAACTCGACCTAAAAAATTTTTCTCGTTACCCACATATGTGGTAATTATGAAAATTATACACCCGTTTCTCGTGAAACATGCTTCATCCGCACATAACATTTTAGATGGATTCAGGTTCTCTGACGAGTTTATCTTGAAACCACCTACAAAATGTTAATCTTCGAGCAAGATCACCTTGGTGTCAATCTTGTACTCTTTGATAGTGGTATGAATGTAGAAGTTGTTCCCTAAATGTTATATGAACAACATTTTTTGACATTCCAATATACATAAATTCCCGACATAAATTTGAACAGCTAAATTACTGTTACACTGCGCGTTTCCATAAACAATCAACATATGGTACTCACGAATCGAAAACATTTTCGCGATGACACTAAACACGATTGTTCCAAAATATCTCTGTACTAAGTTGTGACTGTCTATGTCTAGATTTTCGTACAGAACGTAGTCGGCAGATTTCTTTTAGCATACCAAAATGTATTTTAGTTTTTTGGTCAAACGGTTGAATTTAGAAAAAAAAAATATAAGACTTTTTTGCTCTAAATGGTGCCTACTACCTATACCTTTAAGAAACGCACTATTTTCGGGGACACCCTGTATAAGGTAAAATAATTTTCTTAAAAATGACGGCGTGCTGTGGTTTTTAGATTAAACTAGTCTTTTCAGATGTTTTCTTCAATATATTTTTTAGTCTTTGACTATTTATGTCATTGTGAGTAGTCTGGTTTTTTATGCCAATTCACACAATATGTATTTTTTGTTTGTGGTTTTACAGAAGCATTTCTGGATCTAATTTATAGATCTAGTCAATACGCAGTTTTTTACGTACCATACAATTTATGTCTATTTCGCTCAATATCCTGCTGTTGATGAGATTCTGCCCCCTTTTTGCGAATTTATCAACCAAATGAATTGGACATTTTATGAGTAAATTAAGTTTTCGTCTAGATCAGGGCTAATTTTATTATAAACTCTGAATTAATAAATTCACGTTGCCTTTGGACAGCCAACGAGAGTTGCTACAATAAATTAAAGAGGTGTGCTCGGTCCGCAGTTCTTTACAAAGTTTATGGAAAAGTCTTGATTTCACAGTCGTGTTTTAATGCTATCCATCAAAACACTTAATTCAGGTGTAACGTTCTTTTCTGCTAAGGCATCGCTATGTATGACACAATGTCTTTATTTTACACTTGGAGCTTTGGTTTTGATTAGAGCTTGTAGTCCTCCATACTGTCCAGACATCGCTCGGGCACCATCCGTATACACGCCTACACAGTTATCCAAGTTAATATTATTTTCAGTCATATATGAGTTTAAAATCTCGAATAAATCAGTAGCTTTACAACTTTCACATATTTTTCTGCAAAATAACAAATCCTCACATATATTTGTTTCTTGTATGTACCGTACATAACATATCAATTGAGCATCATCATTACTATCAGTCGCTTCGTCCAGTTGAATGGCAAATAAACTTAAAAGTTTTCCCACAATTTGCTCATTAATATCTTCTGCCATGTCGTGAATACGGTGACTAACCGTATTGTTTGAAAGAGGTACATTTTTTATTTCTTTAACTGCCGAATCTCCAATCATCACTGTTACCATATCAACCTCTGTAGGTAAGATCAGTTCCTCAGCGATCGTTTGTGGTTTTTTACATTTGGCAACACGATAAGCTACCATGTAAGAAGCAAGCAATGCTTTGGTAGAAATTGATGCTCTTGAAACCAAAGCCGTGGTCTGATGTTTTAGCCCTCGCAATGTTCCTACAAAAAAGTCTCGGCTTATCTTGTAAATGACTGTGAGTTGATTCCAAATGCCGTTTTAGTTTATTAGGAAGCATACTTTTAGCCGCCAACACTTTGTAAATCCAAAATCCAAATATTGGTCGTCATATTTCCAATATTTCTTCTTTTTACTTAAATTAACATTACTACTCTCGTGTGATTCTTCACTTCGTTTTTTATTCTTTTGAATATAAGTATCCATTGTTGATAGCAAAAAAGTCCGCGTGCGTAATAAAACAAAACAAAAGCTTGCCTAATTGACATAACACGCGCGACAGTAGGGAATACGGGGAAAAGGAGCCGACCGGCAAAACAGAATGCGACCGGCGCTCACTCGACTCCATTGTTGCCAATGGTCGGATAATTATCTGATTTTCGGATAATTTCGTGGATCATCCGATAATTTTCGGATTGAACAATTTTTTGAATAATTTCGGATAATTCAAGGGTCTATCGACTTGATGTTTTATTTTTTATTTGATTTATTTATTAATACATATATTTTATACTCATTTAAAATCAAATAAATATATTTTCTGTTTTAAAAGTCCGCGCTGACACGCGATGCTCCTGAGACAATGCAGCGACGCCCCAGGGCGTCGCGACGCACAGTTTAGGAAGCCCTGGTCTAGATATAACACTATTTTTTTTTATGTTTGATAAAATCTGTATTGCGAAAACGGTTTTTACTTTATTGGTAGTTATATTGAATGCGATTTTTCTTTGGGCTGATTGAATCTTTAGGATTTAACTTCATAGTCAGTATTACTTTTATATACGTTTACAAGAGTACAATGTCTTATTTTAAAACATGTTTATGTGTTTATATTGCTAAATATAATATATTCTTGTAGATATATTATGTATATTTTCTAATAGAACTTATTTTTTACTTAAATTAGGATTTTTATAGTTAAGAAAATTTGCGATTATTCAGTTTTCTTAATCAGTTTATTTAAAATTGTCGCTATAAGCTATTCCATTGAGCTGCAAAAGTAATTAAGGATGACTACTGCGATAAATCATGATATATTACAAATAATGTCACAAGACTTGCGAAGGAGTATAAGAATTTTTGAATGTAGATTGTAGAAAACGGAATACCTGCTATCGGACCTCTTTTGAGTGGATGTTGTGCTCATTGGGAAGATACACCTTGCTGCATCGCTCGTACTCTCTCGGTATACCTTTTTCGGTCCTTGTTACTACTCTCGCGGATTTATCGAGGTTTTGTCGACTATAGTTCAGTAACTCCTCTTCATCTTTGGATGTATGGTCTGTAACGGAATCGAGTTCCATAGTTTTTGGATCGCAAAGCCTGCGGTTTGTATTCCTGGTCCATTTTTGTTCAACGGGAACATAGGGAATGGATGGGCAGAGTCTGACATGCCGAAAGAAAGCTCACGATACCAATACTTTTAACTTTATTGATACAACTTTTGTGTTCTTGTGTTGTACATCTGTAACGCCAGTTTTATCAACGTTTGATACTCTGTGGCTAGGAATATTGTTTTTATTTAGTTTCTCCTCATATATGCCTAACAAGGAGTTTACATTTTCACGTGTAAACCCCAAAAATCTACTCCTTGACACTTCCTGGTGAGTTCTCAATGAGTGTTTTTTCAAAAACTGCTTTACCAATTTCTTTAATTCTTGTCTACTTTCTTTGTTAGATGTGTGGTTTGGACGGATGGTCACATCTTGGATGTGAAAAGTCATGGTACAGATGATCCATTTCAAAGAAAAACTCGAATCAACTAACTCTTTAAAACCACTGGTAGAGTTGAGTGTCTTCTTATTGCCAATTTTATGAGGTAACATTCTAGCTTTAATGAGGTTCTGACATGCCTTTCAACTGTGCCTTTAGGTACTTCGAATTGTGTGGCCACTTTAAGGTATTTCAATTTTTCTCTAACGCAGCAGTCACCACGTTTCTTATGTTAATGGAATTCTATTATTGTCTTTTGACATTTACTCGTGGCTCATTATTTTATTTTGACTTTTTGTTTGCTTGATTTGTTTTGTACAATTTTTCATCATCATCATCATCATCTTGGTGCTACAGCCCTTAGAGGGCCTCGACCTTCTCAAGCTTTCTACGCCATTCTGTTCTGTCCCTCGCTTGTATTTTCCAGTTGCAGACTCCGATCTTCTCGGCATCTTGTGTTACCCCGTCCATCCACCTCAGCTTTGGTCTACCCCGTCTTCTCATTCCCACGGGTTGCGCTGTTAGAATCTTGTACAATTTTTATCAATCTTAAAAAGAAAACCACAAATTTTTTTTAACAGACTGTGACTTAAAGTGAGACAGTGTAATATTAGGTATCATTAGTGTCTCGTATACGTGTCTCAGCCTTGTCAGACACCTCTTTGTAAATGTACTTTTTAGTAGTATGGCTGGAATATTTTAAGGTTTAGGTTCGGGTTGGAGCATTTTAGAAGTACATTCTGCAGTTCACTCAACAATTTTTCATGATGGACTTAAAATCATAAAAAGCCTTCTCGTATTTGATGAAGTCCAGATATACTTTTTTCTCGAGTTTTTTCTCGGTTATCGAGGCATTTCTCAATTAGAGTTTGAGTCGCAAAGAGTACCTCTCTTATTCCGAATTTAAAAACTATATGCTCTTTTGATGAAAAAGCGGTGGACTGTTGCTGAATGAGTGAGGTTGAATAAGCTTTGTTGGTGTTACAATAGCTATCGTTGCTGTTGAAGCCCATTATTTATATTATTTGTTGATTTGGAATTCTTTCATTTAAAATGGTAAGATTTTTAGACAAGTTCAATTAATTAACTAGTATATCAGTAATTCGCAAGGTTAAGTACACACTTTGTAGTAAATTATTTTATTATTCAACACAAAATTAAGTCAAGACTTTTGTATCCTTACTTTTTCGGATGTCATTGATCACTCCTCACTATGTATGTTATGCAGTTTGGGATATATAGTTCGACTTTTTAAATAAACTTAAGAGAACAATAAAATTAGAACAAATAAATCTCTGTAATTGAATCTGCCATATAGCATAACTTAATGATATTTTTGTAATTCGAATTTTTGTACAGTAAGTTTTTATAAGTTTATATAATAAATTTTACTTTTTGCAATAAATGTTTTATTTAGATCAATCACTGAAAAACAAAAAATGAAATAAAATATTTATCACAACAGGATTGAAATGAGTTCAAGATAATAGTAAAGAAGCTAAACATGGCCATTTCTGACCAGAAAGTAAATAAAATAGTTATCAGCAAAGAACCGGCCAGATGTAAAATATATATTGACGAAACCTGCATTGAACAGATTATAGAAATCACCTATTTAGGCATCACACTCTCTAGTTGCGGTGATGTAGAAGCAGAGGTAAAAAACAAATACAACACGCAGCAACGAGATCTGATACTTACAAAATACAAAGGATGCTAGAGACAACAGAAATGCAAATATTAAGGAATATGATGGAAACGCACTGAGGGATCGAAAAAGAAGTGATGAAATCAGAACAGCATACAAGGTGGAAAAGATAGACGAATGTTGTCCTTTAAGTGGTCAATCGATTCATGCTTATCGAGGTAGACTAGCACCTTCACATATCCCCACATAAAATAGTCTAGGAGTGTCAAATCGCACAATCTTGGAGGCCAATTCACGGTTCGAAACGTGAAACTATGCGGTTACCAAAGGTTTCCTTCAAGAAACCAATTGTGGCACGAGCTGTATGACATGTTGTGCCGTCTTATTGAAACGACAGCTTCTGCACATCATGGTTTTTCAATCGAGGAATGAAAAAGGCAGTAATCATGGCTCTATACCGGTCACCATTGACTATAGCCTTCTGGCCAGCATCGTTTTAGAAGAAGTATGGTCCAATGATTCCACCAGACCATAAAGCACTCCAGTTAGTTTTTCTAAATGTAATGGTTTCTTAACTTATATTTGGGGATTATCTTAACTCCAAATAGGGCAGTTTTGTTTGTTGACATAGCCATTCAATCAAAAGTGAGCTTCATCCTTAAAAAAATTCGCTTATGAAAATCGAAATCAACGGCAATCTTGTTTTGGACTCACTCACCGAATCTACGCCTTGCTAGGTAATGATGTACCTTCAATTCTTGCATGAGTTGCATTTTGTAAGCACGCAAATCAAGATCTTTCCACAAAATTTGCCATAAAGTCAATGGATACGTATCCAACTGCTGTGCACCATGGCAGATAGTTTGATTCGGGTCTTCCTGTATGCTACGCTCTACAGCAGCAACAACTTCTTCTGTACGCACTGTATGACGTGTCTGTGGATGCATATTATCATTTAAAGTAAACGTGATGCAAAAACGTTCCATGGTTAATCGAATTACTTGCTCTGATGGACTATTATGTTGACCATAAAATGGACGTAGTGCGCGATACATATTTCGAACAGAACCACAATTTTATACCAAAACTACGGTTTATTTTATACTACGGTACCAAAATACGTAACATTGTCTTCCTTCATAAAATAAATTAACTTTATGTAAAAATCTAAACTTATGCTTATAAATCCAACCGATGAGGGGTTTGCCTTATTTATGTGACTGCTATGTCGTACAAGAACTTATGGTTGGCTTTGCAAAGCAAACAGGACTTTCGTTTGTATTTAGGTTAGCTATGTCTGTAACTAATATGGTTGTACATTATTATACATGCAAATTATTATACATGATTTTAATGCAAAAATTGGAACAAAAGAAGAGGGCGACACACAATATATCGGTCGCTTTGGGCTGGACAACAGGAACGAAAGGGGTGAGATGTTGTACAACTACTTAAACAACGAAAATTTATTTTGTCTCAACACTTTCTTTAAAAAATCTAAACAACGTAAATGGACATGGATCAGCCCAGACAAGAAAACCAAGAACGAAATAGACTATATACTCTCCAATAACAAAAACATATGCACCGACGTGACAGTACTAAACAAATTCTATACCGGAAGTGACCATAGATTGGTTAGAGCGAATATTAAAATACAGACGAGAGTAGAACGAAACAAACTTATTAAACGAGAACGATACCCAACCACCGATGTCCTATTTCAAAAACAAACGGAATACCAAAAAGAGCTAAGCACAAGACTAAAATCAGTAGAGACACTGAGACAAATGGATATAAACGGACTAGCCAATAAAATAAAAGTAACGGTAACAACATCGGTTAAGAAAATATGCTCAAACACGAAAACAGCCAAAACATCTAAACTTCAACCTAATACAATTAAATTACTAAAAGAAAGACGAAACAGAACAGATCGAACTTCGGACAGCTTCAAAAGTTTAAACAAAAACGTGAAGAAAGAAATTAGGAACGATCATAGAAACTATACTAACAATCTAATAAAAAATATAATACAAGATAACTGCAATATGAAAGTACTCAAAGCAAAAAACTCAAACGGCACAAGAAAAATCATAGAAATAAAAAATGAGAAAAACGTCACCGTCCGAGACAGAAAGGAAATAAGCGAGGCCATTGAAAAATTCTACACTAAATTATACTCGGCAAATACACAACCACAACAACGACGTACTGAACGAACAATAATTAACACCGGCTCAGAAGAAATACCGGACATAACCGACTATGAAATAAGAATGGCCCTAAATCAACTAAAAACGAATAAATGTCCGGGAGAGGATAAAATTACAGTCGAAATGTTGAAAATCGGTGGAAGAAAAATAGAACAGGTATTAAATATTTTATTTAATAAAGTAATTGATGAAGGAAAGATTCCTCAAGAATGGTACAACTCCGAAGTCATTTTACTATTCAAGAAAGGAGACAAAGCAAACATCGAGAATTACCGACCAATATCCTTGCTCTCACATCTGTATAAATTACTAACTAAAATCATAACCAAGCGCCTAACACATAAGCTCGATTTCTATCAACCTATCGAGCAGGCTGGATTCAGAAAACATTTTAGTACCATAGACCACTTGCACACCGTAAGAACACTGATAGAAAAATGCACCAAGTATAATGTTCCAATTCATATGGCGTTCGTCGATTTCCATAAAGCATTCGATTCCATCGAATTATGGGCAGTGCTTGAATCTCTAGAAAATGCACGTATAGATTCAAGATACACTAACATAATTAAAAACATATATGAAAATGCCACCATGCAGATAAAGCTGGACGAAAGCACAAAAACTAATCCCATAAGACTACAACGGGGAGTAAGACAAGGAGACACCATCTCTCCCAAACTATTTACCCTTGCTCTAGAAGACATTTTTAAGAAACTAGAATGGAACAATAAGGGTATCAACGTCGACGGATCATACTTAAACCACTTGCGATTCGCAGATGACATAGTTTTAATAGCCGATAATATCCAAGAACTAAATGATATGTTACAACAATTAAATGCAGTTTCAGGAGCGGTAGGCTTAAAAATGAACTACAACAAAACAAAAATACTGAGCCGAGACCAGACAAATATAACAATACAAAATCATACCATAGAAAATGTTGAACATTATGTATATCTAGGTCATGTTATCAAACTAGGAAAACCAAATCAAGATGCTGAAATTAAAAGAAGAACACAACTGGCATGGGGCGCTTTCGGCAAATTAGCATATATCTTGAAAAACACCTCCATTCCTGTAAACTTAAAGAAAAAGGTGTATAACACATGCATACTACCAGTTTGTACTTACGGCTTGGAGACAGTAGCCCTTACCAAAAAATCTGCTAAAAAATTAGAAACAACGCAAAGAGCAATGGAACGAATCATGCTTGGAATATCACTAAGAGACAAGATTAGAAACACCGAGATAAGACGTAGAACGAAGATTAGGGATATTGTGGAAGAAATTGCAAAAATGAAATGGCACTGGGCAGGTCACGTAGCCCGATATAATGACAACAGGTGGACACGGAGAATTCTAGAATGGAGACCAAGGACGACAACAAGAAGCACGGGAAGACCTCAAAAAAGATGGGTAGATGACATAAGAACAGTGGCAGGCAAACAGTGGATTAGATTGGCGCAAGATAGAGAAAGATGGAAGCAATTGGGAGAGACCTACATTCAGGGGTGGATGGAAAATGGTTGACAAAGAGATTATTATACACCGACGTATTACATGGTCCCTGCCAATCAACTTCCTCAGGTTATACACTCTCATTCATTAACACATCCCTTATATATGCGAATATGGTTTTATATTTATCACCTTTTCATTGACCTGAACATATTTTCTTAGACTATTAACATGTTTATAAAAATTTTTGTCCTCAACCTTAACCCCTAACTGTTTTTTCGTAATTGGTTCAAAATATCTAAAAATTGGGTGATCGGTGACAGCTTCAGCTATTTCTGTAAATTTTTTTCTCATTTCTGGGAAGTTGCTTACACCGTAAATAAATATTGGTGGTTTAGGTATTCTTGGAGCTGTTTCATTTTGATTGGTTTCATTTTCTTAGGTATCCGTTAGAGTATGTTTGTTCGATAGTGTAATGGTATCATCTTCTTTGTCTGTTTGGCCACATTTGATCTGATTTTCCTACAGTATATTTGGTAGTTTTAACTACTTGTTATGAGTTTTCGGTTGACACATTTGCAGTTTCTGGTTCGTCATCGCTTGTTGATGACATTCTTTAGTATTGCTGGCTTGTTACTTATGTTGGTGTTGTGTGGCGCGTTTTGTTGATTCATGTATTGTTCTTGATTTGGGGGAAATATATTGGGTTGTTGTGGGTTGGTTTATTTGCATGTTGTACAACCCTGTATATTCTTAATTTGTGGTTGACCCTGTATGTTGTTTGGAATCTGCATTAGTGAGTAAGAGTTTATTTGATTTTATGTATACTGGATTGACATTGACTGGCTGTTTACATTTTGCATTTGTTGCCTAACTATATAGTTGTCAAATCCCGGTCCGTTTCCCGTTCGAAACATTATAAATAATTTATTGAATTGTTTTTAAATTTACAATAATTTGATGAGTTTATTGTTTTCAAGTAGATCACTAATTTATTGCTTTTAATTACAATTAACTTTTTAATGGTCAATTGGATAACCGGTCGCACGGTGATAACGGAAAATAGTTTAATCGTCCGCTCGGTTTGAAGTCTCGATATGAATTCAAAGTGTATAATACTTTTTCTGTCTATAATATGGTACATTCGTTCAGCAAATTCCCAACTGTAAACAAACGCACGTGTTGATATTCGCCCTCTCATTCGTCAAGAGGCTATTAAATATAATTTATTGCCTTAAGCCAGACGGATTCTCATTTTACAGGTCCAAACTTGCGAGTCTGTTTAAATTCAAATTGTATTTTTAGCGTGTTAGTTTTTAAGTTAATATATTGTGTGTTTTATGTTATAGTAATTGTTATTTACTGCTCGTGTTATTTTTTTAAGTTTAGTTTAACTGTTTAGTATTAAGTTTTATAGTGTGTAGTGAACCTTTAGTATTAAAAAACAAAGTATTTGCTAATCAAAAATAAAAATAGCTTGCGGTAATCACTTTAATAAAGATAAGAGAAACCAATATTTTAATTTACCGATGTTTCGAAAAGTTTTATTTCCTTTTTAGTCCATTTATTCACGGTTTTTGCTGCATATATTAAAGAACCGCTTGGATTGATATGAAATTTGGCATATACATAGCTAAATTATCCTGCAGGTAAATGTTTATGAGCTTTTTTATTTTAAGTAAATTTTAAAATAATAAAATTTTCAGGAAAAGGAAAAATATTAATAATCTGTCACATTGACAGTGAAGATGGGTTTGTTCCAGAAGGGCTGTGGGTGTTTGAACAAAAAAACAAGTGACTACCATGAAGCGATGGACGGGAAATCTTTCGAAAATTGGTTCAAAAACATACTGCCCTGATTAGACGACAACTCCATCATCGTATTGGACAACGCGTCTTATCATTCCAGAAAATTGGAAAAAATTCCAACTACTGCTTCTAGAAAAGCTGACATCCAAGCGTGGCTGAAATAAAAAAATATAGGGTTTGAGGACTCAATGTTAAAAATGTAACTGATGGCTATCGTTAAGGAACATAAGAGACAATATAATAAATATATCATTGATGAGATGGCAAAAAGCCAAAACAAAGTAGTGTTAAGGCTGCCCCCATACCATTGTGAGCTCAATCCGATTAAGCTCATCTGGGTAGAAGTAAAAAATTATGTAGCAAGCCAAAAACACTACTTTTAAATTTGCAGCTACGAAAAATTTTTATGACGCAATAAATAATATTAGTCCAACTTCTTCTTCTCATGGCGTCGTCTCCTTTCGAAGGTTGGCGATCCAAATGGCAATTGTAGTTTTGGAAACTGCTTTCTGCGGATGAGCGGTCGAACCATCTCCTCAGGTCTTTCAGCCACGAGTTCTGGCGTCTTCCTACTGATCTTTTGCCCTGTACTTTTGCTTCCAGTATTACTTAAAGTAATTCATATCTTTCGCCTCTCAACACATGACCAAAGTATTGCATTTTCCTCTCTTTGATTATTCTTAGTAATTCTTTTTGGTTACACATGCGACGAAGTACCTCAATATTAGTAACTCTTTGTACCCATGGAATTCTCAACATTCGTCAATATATATACAACTCAAAGGCATCTATTCTTTTTTCTATTTCAGAGTCTACGTGGCAGAAATGTGTGCAACACGTTTAACAAAAAGTCGAGTCCAAAATGTGGAAGTTGGACAATGTAATAGAAAACCATATCGAACCCATAATATTAAATCCAGGCGAAGACAGCAGCACATATAGCTCTTCAGACTCTGAGTAATTTAAATGGAATGCTTTTATGATTTGATAAACTTATGACAATGCTACTTTATACAAAATGTTCACTTTGTTATGTATCTCTCAGTTAACCCTAGAATACTAACCATCGTAATTTTTACGCCAATGTCATTGTTGTAGGATATTGTGGAAGGGGTACACCAGTATCTCTCGCCCGCTCATCTATTCTTACATTAGTGTATATCGAAACGTTTTACAAGTACAGTGACGCCTACACTATTAGTGAAGTACCTGCAAATGAGCACAGCTTCGTAAATATTACGAAGGTAAGTGGTAACGTTATAATTGCCAAAAACAACGATATTGTCAGTTTTTATTTTTTTTATTGTCAGTTTTTATTTTTTTATTATCAGTTATTTTTTTATTATCAGTTTTTATTTTTTTTTAGTGTGAAATATGAATATGAAACAGAGAGACATGCACAGGCCCCTCATGCAGCGGGAGTTGGAAGCTGAGTTGCAATTGTGCCTGGAAGAAATTTGGCTAGATGAATCAGATAACAATTCTGATAAATCGGAAAGTGGATCTGAAACAGAAGATGTCGTTTTAGAAGCATTCAGTCCATCTGAATCAGAGTTCGAACCATCAAGCGAAAACGACTCAGATTCCGACCATGACTTGCCATCCACTAGTAAGAAAAGAAAAAGAAGTTCTAAAAAGAGTAATGAGTTGGAAAAACAGTTTACTTCAGTGTTTCCAAGAAAAGAAAGTAATGGCTCTAAAATTGACAAGGAAAATAAATGTCCTGCTCAGCAAACTCTACCAAAAGAAGAAAAATCTCCAGAAATTGCAGCTAAAGAGAAGCAAATTCGGTTGCCGTCGAGTCTAAAAGGTAAAAATGGACACAGATGGTCCTCTCAACCAAAGGCCGCAACTAAAACTCCAAAACGTAATTTCGTACATTTTGTTCAAGGCCCCACTAATAAAACCAAGGAAGCACAAACTCCCTTAGATGCTTTTCATTGTTTTATGAGTCCAAATTCACTGGAAAAAATTCTAGAATATACAAATGCCGAAATTTCTGTTAGGGCACAAAAATATAAAGTCGAAAAACTTACAAACTCGAAAGTGAATATTGAGGAATTGCATGCACTCCTAGGACTACTTATTTTTGCTGCTGCCCAAAAAGACAATCATTTAGCGACAAGACAAATGTTTGATGACAAAATTTCTGGTGCGATATATAAAGCAACTATGGGCCGGGAAAGATTTGAATTTCTTGTAGAATGTTTACGTTTTGATGATAAAATATCTAGACCACACAGAAAGGAAACAGACCTATTAGCAGCCATTCGTGAAATATGGGATGATCTTATACAGAACTGCAAAACGTCCTATAAGCCCGGATCATACCTAACAATCGATGAGCAGTTACTGGCTTTTAGGGGAAGATGTCCTTTCCGGATGTATATCCCAAACAAGCCAGCCAAATATGGACTGAAAATAGTAATGCTGTGTGACGTAGGTACCAAATATATGTTCGATGCAGAATTGTATTTAGGAAAGGGAGCTAAAACCAATGGACAGCCTCTAGGAGAATATTATGTAAAACAATTAACTCAGGGTGTATACGGAAGTAAGCGTAACATAACCATGGATAATTGGTTTACGTCAGTACCACTAGCAACGGAGCTCTTAAAACCTCCTTACGATTTAACTATTGTTGGTACCCTACGGCAAAATAAAAGAGAAATATCTCCCGAGATGATAAATCTCAAAAATCGTGAAATTGGTCATTCCTTATTTTGCTTTGATGGTGAAAAAACAATGGTATCCTATAAGACAAAAGTAAATAAGTCTGTGCTTCTTCTGTCGACAATCCACAATGGTCCAGTAGAATGTGATAGAACAGGAAAGCCAGATATCATTAAATTTTATAATGCAACCAAGTACGGAGTAGACACATTTGACCAAATGTGTGGAAACATGAATATTTCCAGAAAAATACGAAGATGGCCTCTTTGCTTGTTCTATGGCATGTTAAATATAGCTTGCATAAACTCTTGGATAATTTATAATCATAACCAACAACGACAGCAGAAAAAAACCATCACCAGAAAAAAATTCATGGCCATTTTGTCTGAACAACTGACTAAACCTTGGCTACAGCATCGTGTAAATTGGCCAACTTTGAACCGCTCGGTAAAGTTACTTATTGAAAATATTTTAAATCTGGAGCCGCAGCAAGAACGAATATGCCCTACTGTGTCAAAACGTGCCATGTGTCAATTTTGTCCGTCTAAAAAACGTCGAATGACAACTCATCATTGCGAACACTGCCGACGTCCATTTTGTGGTGAACATCGCGCCCTTTGTTGTCAACAGTGTAGTTCTAAAATTTAGAATTTATATTTTTTTGTGATTTTCAGGTTTTAGAAACATCTCTTTGTTCAAAATAATTTGTAAAATTACGTTAAATAAAATACTTTTTCAGTGACCACATTTTTTTTCTCAGCGTAGTAAATTTTACGATGGTTAGTATAAATGAAGGTAAAAATAAGGTTAGTATTCTAGGGTTAATGAATATTTTGCTTTAGCACATTTTTCTTCAATGGAACAATAAATTTTGCTCACAATGATTAAATTTCAAGAAATTCTTACACTAACAGTTTCAAAGGTAAATATTTTTAAAAATCATATAATATACCTCAGTACGACCCTGTTTCGCTTTCACGTGCGTTTGTTGACAGTTGGGAATTTTTAAAATGAATGTAGTTTAGGTTTAAATCCTTTTACAAATTTTTCAAATAATTTAGATAAACTGACGTGGGACACGTGACAAATGATGAAGTTTTGAGAAGAATGGGAAAAACAAGGAACTGTTAACAATAATTAAGACAAGAAAGACTGCATACATCATACCAAATTGCTGCCTACTTTCACTGATGAAGACGGAACTTGAAGAAGAACAACGAAATATAACTGAAACATTAAATTATTAGAAGATTATATAATTTGTTGTATTAATACTATAATTTCTAGTAATACTGTTTATTATGTCAGTTAAACTTTTGTCTGTCCAATTAGAAATTGGATCGTTTTTTAGGTTAAAACATAAACACTTTTTTTAGTTAATCCATGTCAAAATATAATTCTAAAAACCTTTTAATTAAAACGCATACCAATAAAATATAGAGAATACATTATTTCAATGTAATATAATTTAAACTAAAATAATAACAACAGAACCATACATTTAATCCCTGTTAATGACGTATTTGATTTTCAGTTAATTATATTTATCATAAGAAAAATAAAACTGAAAATAATTTTAATCAATATGTTGTAAGCCCTAAAATAACTAATAAAATAAAAACATCAAATTTTTACCGTATTAATCTGCTTTTGGAAAAGACAAACCGAAATAATATTTTTATCATATTTTGTCTCTCGAAGTGTCTTTTTTCTTCCGAGAACATAACAACTAATCATATGGTGTTCACTTTATCTACTACCTACTACTCGTTGCAATAGTTATATGGTGCTAACTCCATACCATTAAGGTAAATTCTTTAGCGACCATGTTTGCCTTTTACCTTGTTTGCCTTGAATTTTGGATTAGATTACATTGTCCAAAAATTAATATATTTTTTTGGTCTACGAAATAAAATAGGTCTTTTTAAGTATTTTTTCTGCAGCTGTCCCGAAACCTTAACTTTCGCGTAAGTAGTGTTTCTATGCACTAGAGGCAAATTCTAGGTGCGCTACTGTTTCTATGTCGATTAAGTATCCTCAGTAAGTGTATTTACTATGAAAGTCACCAGCTGCGATACATTTTGGTCTTAGCGTATCGAAAAAGGATCCGAAATCTGTTTTTTAACATTGTACTTTGGAGGACAATATACTGCTGCAATTGTTATTTCATAAGTTCAATCAATCAATCAATATTCTTTATTTCATCTGACTTTTACAACTATTGAAATGCGTCAAATACAATCTATGATCAGTAGAAACTATAAGTACATAAAAACAGTTAACATAAAACATATAAATTATACACAAAAACATACAAACTGTTAAAAATATGCCTGCAAGTATTCCTCTAACGAATAGAAAGTGTTTACCAGAAGTACCTAAGTCCTTAACTGGTCTCTTAAATACATAAATATTTGACTCTTTAACATAATTAGGTAAATTATTATACAAACGAACGCATGTTGGGTAAGGACCCTTGCCCACAACGGTCAAGTGACGAACAGGGGTCACCAAATCATTTCTGTAACGAAAATTGTAGCCACTCATTAAGGCAACATCATTTCTGCAAATAAAGTTGCATCTATGTGACTTTACATAAACAACTCAACTGAAAATATACAGCGAAATTACAGTTAAAATATTTAATTGTTTAAAAACTTTAAGAAAAAAACACAGTTTGATTCGTACACCCGGTATACAATGAAAATTTACCTGTTTAGCAACAATATTATTATAAAGATATTGTCAAGGAATAAGACTATAAATATTAAAAAAATCACTTAAATCGGACAACAGGTTTAGGAGATATAAGAAATCAAAAATTACACATTTTTAAGGTGGCCGGTTAATTTTGACCCAGAGTGTATTATACGCTGACGTATAGTGTGTGTTGCCATTTGCAGTACGAACACACCCATTAAACGGCCTACACACCTAACGATTTATCAAACTGCATGCAGTACTGCATCGGTTAAAACTGCCACAGTAACGATAAATCGTCACGTGCGTAGGCAAATTGGATGCTGCGCAGTACGTAGTAGTCGTGTCGTTCGCAGTACAGAGCTTCCATAAAATATCGTAACAACGATCGTGTTTGAACGCAAGTTGTAACATGTGTAGATTCTTGACTACGGCAGTATTATTGTTGATAGCCAGTTATTGGGACATTAATCATGGACATTAACATTAAACAAAAAAAATTCTGGGAATAGTTTATTGAAATATATAGACAAAACAGCTGTCTATGGAATGTAAAATCAAAAGAATATGCAAATAAAATAAAGAGAAACTCAAGTTATGATATTTTATTTAAGAAATTTTAGGAACTGTTTCCAGAAGGGACAAAAGATGTAATGAAAAAGAAAATAAATAATATAAAAACATCTTTTAGTCGTGAACTGAAGAAGGTAAGATCCATTAACAACCACTGTTTACTCCATTTTCTCTTTTTCACTGATTTTTTATCATCTTCATCAATTAATACCGCAGTTATAAGGGCCGCAACTTTTCTTTTTGAAAATCTTGATGACATAATCCTCACTCTTTTAATAACAACACCACAAATACGATAAATGTGAACTACTGTAGTACGATATGTGTTGCATCGTATGTACAGAAAATGACAGTAGGTACTGCAAACCTTACGATTTTCTCTACGACCTGCAGTATAAACACGCAGTACAATAAATCATTACGTGTGTAGGGCGTTTTATGATTCCAATATATATTGCGGATTATAATTATTATGTCCCGTCCATCGAGCCCGATATCTTGTTGGATTTAAATCATTTTGATTTGATTTCACAATAAAACAATTTTCAGAATCGCTTCAAGCAAAATTTTTTTAGACGTATCTCATCGAATTAAATACTTTTTCTTTCTTGGTAATTTTTCGAAAAAATGCTTCTTTTTCGAGTTATTTGCAATTTTTGCTAAAAAATGCCTTAATTAGTGATTTTTGGATTTTTTTTCCAAAAAACTACTAAATGAATTGCAATTCTATAAAAAGCTTTATAATCTTTAAACTTTTAAATACAAATAAGAATCTTAATATCTTGCCCAAAACATGGAGCCAAATATTTCGAATAAAAAGCGTGTACGGTTGCGGCGATACAGAACCGCGGCGCATAAAATCTTTGTTTAAATTAAACTATGTTTTTAGCAAAATAGAAACCAGTTATCCTTGTCAAAATATTCTAAATTATATGTGAAGGTTTAAAGATTATAAAGCTTCTTGTAGAATTGTAATCCATTTAGTAGCTTTTTGGAAAATAATCTCAAAAATCACTATTTAACGCATTTTTTCAACATAAAATTTTAAATAATAAGAAAGAAAAAGTATTTACTTCGATGAGATACGTCTAAAAAAATAACGTGTAAAAACCGTAATTGTTAAGACATACTCATAGTGGAAAAAGCAAATTTTATGCAACAATTCGAGAACATCAAATAGAAATTAGAAAAATAATTCTGAATTAGATGATGAAATGATTGCCGATGTTCATCTAAATGATGTGGAAAGAAAAGTCTCTACTATTCTCCGTTCACAAATTGTCGAGAGCACGAAATGTGCCTCAAAGTCATAAAACGGTCGTAAAATTTGTAGCATTATAGGCGTTCCTAAGGTGTTTATTCATTAAATAATAATATAATGATTTAATACTGTTATATATAATATTAATAATGTTTTAATACTAATATATTTAGCCAAAAACAATTAAAACTTTCACGGCTAATGTTGGTTATTATATTATATTAATAAAAATAAGAATTTAACCATTAAAAATTTTGTAAATAAGAATACCTTATCTCTTTGGATATTTCAATACTAATCTTCGCGTTTAATCACTTTACTAGAAAACCTGGAATTTATATCCGAAGGTACTATTCGTTGCAAGATAATTAGGATGGAATTCCCCAGATTTTTAATAATATAATGGGTATAAAGATGTGCCTCGTCTGTTCAGTTTATATTTGAAACTTAACTTGAAAGGGTGAAGTTATTACGAACGAAAACAATTTTTTTGTTTAGTACGTTTTTGATCGCATGTAATTTACGGCTCGTCGGTGTTTCCGCGTCTACGGCAGTAATTAGCGTCTCGAATATTTCTTTTGCGAATTATATGCAGTGCGTGAGTGATTTTTTATTCCATATACCTACGAACATATACGTACCTTTCGTTCGTGCTCATTTTGTTGGATTGTTTGTGATGGCTTCATCATCAACATCATCAAGTTTTATACCGGTACTGTTGCGTACAGTCAGTAAGTCTGTCTATTCACCAAGAGAGAAGACTATTGTCCTGAATGTTCACGATGCTCTGGTTTCTCAGAATCCCACAAACACTGTTCGCAACATAGTCGAAAGTTGTGCCAACATGACGCATATGGGAGTCAACTATATATAGGTTCCTATCAGAAAGAAAAAAACACGGTATAGCTAATCCAAACACAAACGAACACTTAAAGAGAGGGAAAAAGCCTATTGAAATTGATGAATTTGCCAAAAATGGCAAAATTTTAACAACTTAACAAAATTTTACAAGAAGTTAGAGACGACCCGGATTTGCCTCATATCGGACGAACTAAATTGTGGCAAGTTTTAAAAGAATTAAATTTCCGGTGGGAGAAATCAGACCGAAAATCACTTTTGATTGCCGGGAGAAGATAACATTTTGGCGAAGAAATTATCTAAGATCCATACGAAAATTCCGGGCTGAAGGAAGGCCAATCTTCTACCAGGATGAAACGTGGGTAAACCCAGGTCATACTCTAAAAAAATTTGGTCAGATAAAAATATATTAAGCTCCAGGCAAGCCTTTATGGAAGGTTGGTCTACTGGTATCTCCCCACCTTCTGTAAAGGCAGTAGATTAATAATTTCTCACATTGGCAGTGAAAAAGGATTTGTTAAGCATGGTTTGTTGGAATTTCAGTCCAAAAGCACAAAAGACTATCACGAGGAGATGACAGCTGATGTTTTCGAAGAGTATTTTGAGCAGATGATTGAACACATACCACCAAATTCAATTATAGTATTAGATAATGCACCTTATCATTCAAGACTAGTAGAAAGACTTCTAACGACTGCGTGGAAGAAACAGGATATTCTTGACTGGCTGCGAAATAAGTATCTGTCTTACGAAGATGTAATGGTAAAAGCAGAACTTTTAAAAATTGCCCGGCAACACAAATCTAAGTTCAAGAAATACGTAGTTGACAAAATGGCGGAAAGGCGAAACGTCACAGTCCTTAGACTTCCACCCTACCACTGCGAAATAAATCCAGTTGAACTCATTTGGGCACAAATGAAAAGTTACGTGGCTAGAAAAAATACGTCATATAAAATACAAGCTGTACGTGAATTGTTATACGAGTCTTTACAACATATTACAGAACAAAACTGGAAAGATGCAGTAAGACATGTAATAGAAGAAGAACAAAAAATGTGGGATCTTGATAACATAATTGATGCGACCGTAGAGACACAACGGCTAATTATTAACCCTCAAGACGACTCGGATTCCGAAGTTGATACTATTTATTTTGAATTTGAATAGTTTTCTAATCGTAATTATATAAGGTAAGTAATAGTAGTTGTAATCGTAAGGTATTAAAGGGGAAAGGCGCAAAATGTCGCCTGTCAAAATGTTTAATGTGTTTTAAATGTATCCATTTTTTTTTCAAATCCTGAGAAAACTAAAAAGCATTTTTGAAAAATTTAAAGGCAGAATGAAATATTTAATAGAATAAATAAAAAGTTTCTTTTGCATGCAATATTTTCAATTAAAAATTATACTATATTTTCTCTTTTATTTTCACCCCTGTTACATAACATATTAAAATAAACATTGTAGAAGTTTTCAGGGACTTTCTACCCTCAGTAATAATGTAATCTTTCATTCTGCGTTTAAATGTTTCAAAAATATTTATTAGTTTTCTCCGGATTTGAAAATAATGGATACATTTAAAATACATTGAAAATTTTGCCAGGCGACATTTGGCGCCTTTCCCCTTAATTAAATAAATGTATCTTTTACAAATAGCAAGAAACTTTTTATTTTTGAATAAAATAAAGAAGTTTTATTAAAACAAAAATACAATTTACATAAATACAATTTAAAAAATATATTTATTTAGTTCAAATAAATGTTTCAATCATATACTCTACGACACTGGTCGGTCATCTGTAACCATTCAAAATACCTTCGTAATCGGATTATAAGGTTGCCTGCTGTATTGTATTCTTTCAGATACAAGGTGGGTCAGTCGAAAACATCTTAAACCGTCAGTTTCACGTTGGTTTTTACTATTATATCGTATTACCTATCCTCTCTGTATTTCAGTTCTCTAATTAGGGTTAAACTTGCAGTGAGCTATCGGCAAATTGTGAACCGATTATAATTACTTGAATATTTATTTCTACGAGGTTAACCAGAACTGTTGGTTTATTAATTATATAGAGCAATTGATGGCCATTTAAAAATTAACGTGTTAAGTCATCTATTTCTGAAATAATCAATTTATTCCATATTTTTGCATCACACTGTGTTATTACAGATTATTAAATTTTGTAAATTTTTTATTAAACAACAGTTTAAGTGTTTTATTTATGTAACTATAAAATTTCACCTTGACTCACCCTGTCTTGTAACACGTTTATCCCAAAAGCAATTATATCAACACCATAAATAATTTCAATACAACACAAAGTCGATAAATAACCCATCAGGACTGTTCAATTTTGGCTGTAATGGAAATTTATGGTACACCAGAAGGTGTGCAGAATGGCATTAGTTATTGATTTTTCACTATTTTTCTCATATAACACTACAAGTTTGCTACATGTTACCTTATATTTAACGCATTTATATCAGCAATTTATACCAAGCTTATGTTTTTTGATGCGCCTGTAAATTTCATCTACCGTATGTACTAATAATTCAATTGTTTCCAAAAATTTGTATTTTAAGTATTTTCGAAGAATTATCAAATATTGAATTATAATGTCAACATTATTTACAAAATAATAATAAAGATCTTCCATATTAACAACAAATTGATACTTCTTCTACCGGTTGGTGATTTATCTCTTGCTATTCTGACCACACGGGTCTCCCCCGTTCTGCTTATTTGGTTATTCCATTCTTTTTTCTGTTTAGCGTTCATCCGTTTATACACTTTACATTTTTGTCTAATGTCTTTACTTCTCTTTCGATTCATCAACGTATTTCCTGTAATTCTTCTCAGTACGATCATCTCTGCCGTTTCCAGTAGCCTTTGTTTTGTAGCTGTATCGAGTATTATATCTGATGGATAGGTCATTATAAGTCTTAAACTGGCTTTATAAATTCTTGACTTTATATCAGTTCTGCTCAGTATTCTGCCAGACTATTTGCTTTTTGTACTTGATCGCTCACTTCTTTGTCTGGGTCTCCATAGATGAACAGTGCAATTCCAAGGTATTTTATTTTGATTATTTGTTCAATACTGATGCCATCGATTTCTATTTTACATATGAAGAGTACACTGCAAAAAGGGGGAATGTCAATAAAGTACAATTTTGAGAAACCTGGTTTTAAAGGTTTAGAGCACCACATTTTAAAAATTGTTACTTTTGGCAACTTCTGATATATATTGTTTTGATTGTTGGAATGTTTTTAAAAGGTTACATATAAGTTTTATTTATTTTTGACATTACTTATTTCTTGGCAAACCTTTTTGAAGTAGTGTAAAAAATTAAAACCGGTGTTATTGCAGTATTTATTCGTAAATAACTAGATAATCGTTTAGAACATATAACTTAAAGTATTCTTCTTTTCTTTTTTTGATTAGTGACTTCTGCGACTGGTAAATTTTCAAAATATGTCTTTGCTTTTGGTCCACAAAATGTCTTTAAATGTTGTAGATCTTTAAATTTAGCATCTGATATTGGTAAAAGTGCTAAAAGAAACATTTTTTAAAAACAATAATAATAATAATAATGATATACTCACCGTTGTATAATTTTTGTGGCAACTCAAATTGGCCTTTTGGGTATACTTCAGTTAGGTCTTTGATTGGTTCACGAATCACAGAAGATTCCCAATGCCCATTGTAACTTGATCTGTGTTCCACTATTCGAGGATGATCCTCAGAAATTTTAAACTCTCTAATAGGTCTTGATGCAAATGGACATTTCTTTTTGTAATAACAATCCAGTAGTGTTGACCAATCCCTAATCATTGGTTGATCTACTTCAATCACCTGAAATGGAGTAGGCTTGGTTCTGCACGTACGAATTTCAGTAATCCAATCTTGAGGAACTTCAGCTTTTGTCTTTTGACATACCAATGCCATGTCTCGATCACACTCTAAATACGAATGCCCACGCATTGGAAAAGTGACGGTAATGCTTGATAGCCTCTTAGCAATGTGAACAACGTAGTGTAGGAAACGGAACATTGTAAAGTTTTTATTTTGTCCGCCACATGAATCGCAAAATATGGCTAAGTGGCGTACATTTTCGTTAAGACACAAAAATATAAAATTATGAAGAAATGAGACTACCTCATTTGAGCCTTTTCCTCCAACTGTCTCTGGATAGCAATAAAAAATTGGCTGATTAGTTGACATCACATGAATATTAAAAGAAATGAAAATTAATTGTCTTTTATAGTATGCATCATTTGTTGTAATATTAGGAAGATTTAGATTCTTCTGGTAGTCTAAAGCAATGGCTTCCATTTCAACTGTTTTCATTGCTTTCTTACGGGCAGATCTCTTTCTATCATAAAAAGTTTCAGCTTTTGCTTTGTGTACACTATTAGCAATATGTAACTTTCCAATATGTGCTTCTATTTCTTGCCGTGAGACTTCAGTACCAACTGGAAGATGTTCTAGGGATAGTTTGAGTGACTTCATTTCTGCTAAAAATTTGTCACACTCACTGCATATATCACTGCGTGGATACCCGAAGGAAATGTTGAATTTTGTATTAAATATCCCTCTATAAAACTCATATGAAACAATGGGATTTTGAAGAGCTTTGTACATTTCATGCATTTTTTTAATATTCAATTCATCAGGTAGGTATAATTTACTGGTTTTGTTTCTGCTGTAATGGCTTTCTCTACCCTTGAAAGATTTAATATGATTAATCACACAATCAACTACCTCCTTTGGTTTTTTGTTGGGTTTTTTGTTTAATCCACGTTTGTCTTTTGGAGCAATCCCAAACATTTTCAAACTGAATTGAATAGTTTGTAGCCTCTTTTTCGTGATACCGTGAAGAGAGATAAATGCTAAATAACAAACAACAGTTTCTTTTACGATGTTATCGGCAGTATATCTAACTTTATATGAGTAAGATGCATCATTTAATTTAGCCACCTCTTCTGGTTTCCTGCTTCTTCTTTGAGCAACTGGTCGCACAGAAATAAGACCACCCAGATAAGAATTTTGGTCATTATAATTTTGAGAATTAAAATGATTTATTATAAAACGCCTATTCTCTTCTGTTATTTTATTAAAACATTGCAATCGTTTGCACTTACAGTCATCACCTGTTTCATGACTCTGAACACGTAGTAGTTTCATAACATCCACCATGCGTCCAGTTTTTCTTTTTTTCTTGGATGGTTCCATTATATTATTATATGCACAAAATATTTTAATGATTTAATAATAAACACTCTTTAATAATTAGGTACTATTAAACGACACTAAAAGTAACATTAGGTCACAAACAAAATAAACACATAAATAGGTTAAAATATTATTCTAACCTTTCTTACTATTTCAACCGCTAACAGCAAATGGCATTCAATAACATGACATTCCCCCTTTTTGCTTGGTTCGTTCTGACTATCCCCGTTTTTGCTTGGTACCGCATATATTTAAATGCTTTTTTATCACTGACTGTCGCCGTTTCAGCCTTGAACGATAGTTGACATTAATCTGCTATATTCAGAGTAACTGTCACCAACCTTAACTCGAAAAATGAAAAAAACTGACATTCCCCCTTTTTGCAGTGTACTCTTCATATGATTCGTTCTCTGCTGATTACTATTGTTTTAGTTTTCCGAGTCGAGATTGTCATATTAAATTCTTTTGCTTTTATGTTAAATATTTGAACTAGTCTTTGCAGACTATCTTCATCTTGTGCTATGAATATTGCGTCGTCTGCGTAACAGAGTATTTTTATTTTTTTTTCCCATTCTGCACCTCTTCCTTTCTTGACACTTCTGATGTCAAGAGGCTTACTCCGCTGCCTATATATATATATATATATATATATATATATATATATATATATATATATATATATATATATATATATATAAGTTCTGTAAGTTGTCCATATATTCTGACTTCCATTTTGTTGTTTTGGTAGATGTTTTCAATAGTTTTTATGATATCTGGAGGAACTTCTCTATTATACAAAAGATGGATTACATCTTTGTGTCTTACTCTTTTCTTCAAAAGTCAGACAGACACAGATATGCTGGTCTATTATACTGAGATATATATGCGATAGACCTATTAGCCTGTTGAACCACATACACAAGCTCTTCATTAGGTTAGTGACATCAAGATTGGGGAACAAATTTAATTTCTACCAACCGATAGAGCAGGCAGGATTCCGATCAAATTATGGTACCAATGCTCACCTCCATACAGTAAAGACACTCATTGAAAAATCTATAGAATACAACAAACCTGTTGTCCTCACTTTCATGGATTTTCATAAAGTGTTCGACACGATCGAAATAGACAGCCTTATATAAGCAATTAATGACATCAGGATTGACCATAGGTATAGTGAACTTATTTACAATAGTTACAAAAATTCCACTATGACTGTTAAGATACACGATAAAACCTGACCAATAAAAATAAAACGTGGGATAAGGCAAGGAGATACATTGTCACCGAAATTATTCATAACGGCATTAGAGTATGCCTTTAACATGGTCAATTTTGCCCACAGAGGAGTAAGCATAGACGGTGAAAAGCTTAACCATCTCCGTTTCGCAGATGACATTGTCCTTATCACAGATAATGTAGGAGAAGCCACCAGGAGATATGTCAAACGAATTGGACTTTGCATGTTCGAAGGTGGGCTTCAGAATGAACTTGACCAAAACTAAGTCTATGACAAATATGGTCACCATTTAACTATTCAAGACAAAGTGGTAGAACTGGTGGAGAAATATACGCATTTGGTCATGAAATAAGAATCATCAGGGATAACCAAACATGCGAAATCCAAAGACGAATTACTTTAGCGTGGGCAGCCTTTGGATAACTGCGAGACACACTTAGGGCGGCCTACATACCAATTAGTCTCAAAAGAAAAGTATTTGCCCAATGCGTATACCGGTCATGACCTATGGGGCGGAAACTATGACTCTAACCAAGAATACTGCTTCAAAATTGAGAGTGGCACAGAGACGAATGGAACGGTCTATGCTGGGAGTTACGTTGCGGGACCGAATAAGAAACGAAGATCTGCGAAGAAGGACGAGTATTGCTGATATTGGAATGAAATGAAACTGGGCCGGCCATGTAGCGAGAATGCACGACTCACGATGAACGAGCAAAATTTCAAATTGGAGGCCAAGAGCAGACAAACCTAGGCCACCTACACGTTGGGCTGACGATATCAGACGTATCACCAAAAAATGGCAACAAAGAGCACAAAATCGTAAAGAATGGAGGAGTTTAAGGGAGGACTATGTCCAGCAGTGGACGTGATACATGAAGGTTGGATGATGATGATATATGTGTCATATATATCATTTTCGGTGTTTTCTATCTTAGCGTTAAAGGCTCTAGTAACTATTATGATATACAAATGTATTATATTGGAGAGGACTCTTTCTTCTTAGTCTCCTTCTTCTGCTTCTTCTTTCACTTCTTCTTATTTTAAGACAACGTGTTGTTTTTTTTAAAGTTGTAGGCTAAGTTGAGATTTTGATGTCCAACTTCTATATTAGTGCTTAGAGGGTTTTTTGGGTGGTCTGTTGGTGTTAGTTTTCTTTTTCTCTGAAATCTTTGTTAATTAACCATTCTATCAAAGTGGTTTCTCTATGCTCTTTTTCTGACGGTTGTTTGTGGGTAGGTCTTACATAGGTTTTGTAAATTCGTGTTTTGCTTTCGATGTTCATATATCTGTTTCTCCATATCATACCCCGGAGAAATTCTGATACCCTAGTCGCTATTATCGCTTGTGTTTGTATTTTTTGTTTTAGATTTCTATTGCTTGTAATATTAACGCCTAGATATTTGAAGGACATGACTTGCTCCACATTTTTATTATAAATTGCTAACTTACATCTTCTGGGTTCTCTTGATATTATTACGCCAGCCTTGCCACGCCCCAACGCCAACTTTCGCGGAACGACGATTCGATCCACAGCTGTTTAACGTCGCCCAGAAACTTCCATGGAGTTCCGGAACGACTAAAGCGACTATATATATAGATATATTAGATGTGTTACGGTTAGAAGACTTTAAAAAATAAATTAAAATAAACATTACAATATTGTCATAGACTGACTGAAACTACTCATCTCACGAGGATATTGAAATATATATTTATATATATATATATATATATATATATATATATATATATATATATATATATATATATATATATATATATATATATATATATATATATATATATATATATATATATATATATATATATATATATATATATATATATATATATATTATATACACACACACTCAAAAAATTTTGCATATTACCTGTAACGCCACTGAACGTTTCTCATTTGAAATTTTTTGCACAGATTTTTTTTTGTCTACTAAAATAATGTACTTTATTGCTTGTTTTTTGTTTCTTAATCGTCGCAAAGATTCTCAGTATTTATATTGCGTTCATCAGTTTTCGAAAACCTATATTTGTAAACATTGGTTTGCGTTTTATTCACTTTGCAGTGAACAATATGATTAGATAAGTGATATCTGAGTTCAACAGAGCTAGAATCGTTACTTTGATTGAGGAAGGCCACACACAAGTCGACGTTGCTGTCCGGGTTGGAGTTAATCAGAGTGATGTGTCTCGGATTGTGAAAAAATATCGAGAGACGAATTCTGTTAGCGATCGTCCAAAAAGCGGAAGACCGAGAATTACTACCAATGTTCAAGAACGCTATTTAACGTTAACTGCCCAAAGAAACCCCTCTGACTGCCTCAGCTATTAGAAGAGAGCTCCAGCAAGCTCATAATATTGTAATTTGCTATCAGACTATTAGAAACAGGTTACATTCGGCGAATTTATTTACAAGAAGACCATTGTTTATACCTAAGCTTACGTTAGAGCAGAAAAGGACTCGACTGGAATGGGCCAATGAACATTTACAATGGCATGACAACAGATGGGGAAACGTGTTATTTTCTGATGAAACCAAAATTAGCCTTTTGTCGGATATGTCGGATAATCGCCGAATTAGGATTTGGAGGAACCCAATTCGACAAGATAGACTTAACCAAGCTGTCCAAAGAGTCCCATTTCAAGGTGGCTCCATGAAGATTCACCAGATTTGGTGGATAATTTTGAAAATATTACATTATGCAAAACATTTTTGAGTATATATATATATATATATATATATATATATATATATATATATATATATATATTGTTATGATTCATTTTATCCGCCAAAGATAAAATTAAAATTACTAAATAGACCATCTAAATAGATTTTCAAGATATCCTGGAGAGTTGTTATGCTATGTAAAAATACAAAATAATATTGGTTTGCTCTTAATATTTCAAAGTATAAAATATTAAACAAATAATTCACCTAATAACCTATAAAAGATATTTCAAAGAAATGAAAGTCCATTATCTTTGGACTACCTGTAGTAAACAAAATTTAAGATATGCATAAATTATTTTCTTTGTAAAATATATTTGAGTGAACGTAGTGAATTGGACAATACGACTGGGTTTTCCAAATGGACTTGTACAGTGAATAAAGACAATGGGGTAGAATTTAGAAATTATATTTCTCCGTTAGTTCTTAAGAATTTGTAGAAACCGATTAGCATGTTAATAGTTTGTAGGAAATTTATAATTGTAGGTAAAATTGTTGTTTGTCATCTAAATGGTAGATGGTGGGAAGTATGAGGAACTCTGATTGGAGGACATTGAAAAAGAGGTAGATAGCTATGTAGAAATGAGAGTTTAGCTGGATTTTTGAGGGAGAAAATAGAATCAGTTGTTTTCCAAGGGTGCAAGGCGAACAGTCGTGTTTCTTTGGCGGTTCCCAAGTGATAGTAAGCATTAGAAGTGAATGTTTGTGAGTTTTCGTGGACTAAGTGTATCCTGACGGAAGCTGATCCAGTAAAATATTGTAAGTCATACTTTTCTACTTATATATTCCAAGAGTAACTGTTCAGGCCGGAACGAGAGATTCAGTTTATCGAGAGGAGAAGAGGCTAGCATCTTTTGAACGATACGTGCATCTGAAGGAGATCATTGAAGACGAGAGGCTCGCAATAATTTGTTGTAAGATTGCTGATTACCTAGGGAACTGCTAAGAATCGATAGTGTAGGCTACAAGGAACAAGGATTTGGACAACTCATCATCAGAGAGATAATTTTTTTTACCATTCGTCAGTTTTTCTTTATCAACAAAGTTTTTTTTTAATTGCTTCAGAAAATTTCAAAAACAACAATTTTGATTTGAAATTTTAATTTATGTAGTATTTAACATTAATTTTTGAAGGTTCACGTACGTAGAACAAAATTTTAATAATCATTGTAAGAGATATTTTTTGTTTAAGATATTTGAGTGTGAAATTTATTACAATATATAATTTTGTATCATATATGTTTATTATTCCGGTATTCCATCAAACCTTACCTATCATATGTAAAGCATAGATATTGAAGCACGAATATAACCCTGAGATAAGAGAATTAAATAGTGTGATAAAATCATAATTGCATCATTTAAATAAGTTTAATTAATTCATTAATTAGCTAATTAATTGCTTGGCGTACCTCTGACTTTTAATATCACATTAATATATATATATATATATATATATATATATATATATATATATATATATATATATATATATATATATATATAACATATAATATATAATATATAATATTATATTTTAAAAATTTAAATTTAAATTTAAAAATTATTACAAAAATAGTAACTACATATTTCCATGTTCCATCTCTACTTTTACAGTATTGTGGAAATACAGATGATGACAATGATAAATTGAAAATTTGTTGTAAAGTTTTATAAAGGGAAAAAATACAGTTCTTAATAAGTGCTGCAGGTATACCATCAGGCCCTGAAGAATATGTAGTTTTTAAACTCATAATCCCCTCGTAAACATCAGTCAGACTAAACTTCAGAATCTGAAAATCCGCACTATAGTCCAATTTAAAATTAGGTACATTATACTCACTATCATTATATGTACCTGAAAATTAACTGGCAAAAAGATTGACTATTTCATCACCATTATGAGCTATTACATCCCCACCTTTATTAGACATTACATTAGGATAAGCACTAGACCCACATGTAGTACTAATATACCTCCAAAAAGAGTGGGGATTACTTGAAAGATTTGCTTGAATATTCTCTAAATAGTTCTTATAACATACTGCTTGTAATGATTTACATCTTTCCCTTAACACCGAAAATTCCTCATATGAGTTGCCTGGTGCTGTAAAACTTCTGTGAGCTATTTTTTCTGTATGACAAGCTCTAATTATTTCTCTTTGTCAATATAATCCATTTATTACTTGGGCTTAATAATATTGAATGAAATTGTAACATTATAAGAGAATTATTATTGAGTCTCACCTGTTTTGAAAGCAGAAATTTGATACCAGATTAGCCCGTAGCGTTGAGGGGTAAATAAATGACTGCAACCGGAAATGTGCCAGGGATTTAAGCATATCCCAATAACCCCTGTATTTTGGGACGACGCCGAAATCCCCCTTACTGCACTGGGAATTTTCATATGACACAATATTTATCAAGGTATTATCCTCGTCGCTATAAATGTATCGCAATATTTTCAGGTTCGCAGAAATATTTAAACCGGATCCAATATCTCAACAAATAAACACCGGGGAATATCTCTGTGTATGGAAATATTACGTTTTAATACCAGTTTTTACCAAATAAAAACTAGTGCACTTTAATTTCGGTAGTATGTTACTAAATATTGAAGTGAAATGGAAATTCAAACACAATATATAAAACCGTGGTCTATTTTTTACCGGTCGTCATTGTCACTCTGAAATGCTTCAAAAAGGCAGTTAAATATTCATGAATTTTATTTAACGACAGTGTTAAATTAAGGAACCATTTATTGGTGGTATAAAATGGAAATTTTAAGCGAAAATAATAGATAATAATAGATCATTTAATGAGAGAAAATATAACAGCATCACAAAAGATATATATTTTCCTATATTTACAAAAGCGCCATTGTTTTTAACGAACCTCTTGTTAACTTTCTGTACCATGTATGTCCTTCTCAAGCCTCGCGCTTAACAATCTTGACATAGAATCAATCGAAGCACATAGTCGAGACAATAAAGCTTAAACCCTGCCAAATTTTTGCAGGCAGGAAATTTTGTGAACAAAAATAATGATGTGGAAATAAAAATTACATCATTGAACAAGGAAAATACATTTTCCAAAGTGCATTTCGAAATAATAAAAAATGATAGTCGCTAAATAAGAATATCATGACGGCGCTGGTCTCCGAGGCACCTGGTGCACCAGAGCCTCCTCTCTTAGAGTTTTGTGGACATTCTATACAAAATCAGAGCAAACTTGTTATTAAAGGGTTTTTGGGTTCGTTAGACACTAGAAGAAGCACATAGAGTTGGAGGTTGATTAAAATTATGAGAAATAATAAGAAAAAAGACGTTATATCACCAATAACAACAGAAAAATGGGAAGAATATTTCAAAAAATTCCTAACAGAACAAAGACCAGAATTTACTAACATGGAAGACAACACGATAGGTATACGTATAAATTCATCACCATTACAAATAAGTAAATCAGAGATGGAAGGAATAACCAAATCCCTGAAAAATGGAAAATCCCCTGGTCCTGGTGACATCCCTGCAGAATTAGTGGAAGCCGGCACAGACAAACTCCAGGAACAGTTAAGAAAACTCTTTCAAGTCTGCTTGAATGGGGCCGAATTAACAAAAGAATAAAAATTATCTATCATGTCAACTATATACAAAAAGGGCAGCAAGGATCAGTGTGAAAATTACAGAGGAATTGCGGTAAACAGCACAATAAGTAGGATGTATGGGAAACTTATTAAGAACAAAATAGAAAATTACTATAGAGCCGTCAATAAGAAGTTCACCTGGTATACATAGACTTACAAAAAGCATATGACAGTGTACCCCTCAGTAAACTATGGTCAACCCTACAGCAAACCAACATTAAGCATGGTCTTATCAAAGCAGTCCAAAGTCTGTATAATGGAACGACTGCAAAAATTAAAACTGGATCAAGGATATCTGAGGGATTTAAGGTCACGAAAGGACTAAAGCAGGGTTGCTGTATTTCGCCTACCCTTTTCAAAATTTATCTGGAACAAGCACTCAAGCTGTGGAAAAGAAAATGTAATGGCATGGGAATCCCTCTCAACGACGAGACTACACTGTACACCTTATGTTTCGCTGATGACCAAATACTGATTGGTCAGGATCATGACGACTTGAGTTACATGACTCGGAAGCTAATAGAAGAATATAACAAATGGGGTCTCGAAGTCAACATTAAGAAAACTGAAACCATGTGTATTGGAGGGACAAAGCAGTCCATTATATTAGACGATGGGGTAGAAATTAGACACTGCGATGAATACAAGTACCTGGGTATGAAGATAACTCAAGATGGAACACTCGATGCTGCTATAAAAGACAGAAACATACAGGGTAGAAAAGCCATATCCATGATCAACGGCATTCTGTGGGACCAAACAATATCTAAAGCGAACAAACAAGTCATATACAATACCATACTTAAAAGTGTAATCACATATGGCAGTGAAGTTTGGCCAATGAAACAAAGAACAGAGAAACTGTTACTAGCAACAGAAATGGACTTCTGGAGAAGAGCAGCAGGCAAATCAAGAAGAGATCGGATACCAAATGAGAGAATACGAGAAATGATGGGAGTCAAGCATACAATAGTTGATGACATAAAAACAAAACAGTTAATATGGTACGGCCATGTACAGAGAATGCCAGATGACAGGATTCCGAAACAGATTTTGACGTGGACACCACAAGGAAGAAGAAAAAAGGAAGGCCGAGAAGAAGCTGGAGAGAAGGAATGGAAAAAGAACTAGAGGAAAGAGAAATCCCTCCAGGCCTATGGTTAAATAGAGAAGAATAGCGGTTAGGAGTCGGAAGGCGTCGGAGAACGCTGTGAACCGATAGTAGTAGTAGAAGACACTAATATTATATCGGAAATGGGATGTGTGGCACTTGGTCTCCGTAGGGGCCTCGTCTTCTCGAGTTTTGTGGAAATTCGATACAAAATCATGGCAAACTCGTTAATTCGGTGTTCTTGGAGTCGCTGAACACAAATATCCTATCGGAGATAGTGTGTGTTGTACCTGATGCCTAGTACGGGCCTCGCCTGTAAGAGTTTTGTGGAAATTCGATACAACATTAGTGCAAACTTGTTACTCGGTAGTTTTTGGGATTGCTGAATACTAATATGTCAGCGATGGTGTGCGAATCACCTCACACAAACTCGTTACTTGGAGGTTTTGGGGTCGCTGAACACTAATATCATGTCGGCGGTGGTCTCCGATGCAACTCGGAAACCATCGCCATTAGATCTTATTGATTAAGAACAATTGTAAGAATTTTATTGAAGCTTTTGATAGATATATTGTGGAAGCATTCGGAGATCTAAAAATTTTTTTTATAGGAGGAAGTATAATACTAACTTATGTTTTTTCATATGGGACACCCTATATATTTTGTTATTTTTCGTTTACAGATTTAATTCTCTTTCACCTGATATGACATATTATAGATCTATTTTCAGTCGTTGGAACTACTTACCCTGCAAATCAAATAATGTTTATCGTTGACGTCATTTTAAAGGCTCATAAAAATGAAACACTTGGTAACGCATATTGACATTTTATGACATTTTTACTCTTGACAGTGTTATTTAGCAAAAATAAAATCAGCACATACTTAACTTGAAAGTAAAGTAAATACTTACCTACTTATTGTTGGTTCTTCTTCTTCTTCTTCCTACTTTATAAATAGGCTTAATCCCTGTTTTACTTCGGTTTTTAGCCTCAATTGACGTTGTCTGACCATTTTTTCCTCGGTCGTCCCAATGATCTTCTTTCATTTGGCGATTTGTCTCTTGCTATTCGTACTATTCATTTTCTGTCATTCTTTCGATGTGTTGATTCCATTCCTCTTTTCTTCTTTTGGTCCACGCGTTTATTTCCTCTATACCACATCTCGCTCGTATTTCGTCACTTCTTACTCTGTCTCTTAGAGTTTGGTTTGTTATTTTTCGTAAGACTTTCATTTCTGTTGTTTCCAATAGTCTTTGTGTTTTCGCCGTATCTGCTGTTGTTTCCGCTGTATACGTCATTATCGGTCTTATTGTTGATTTAGATATTCTGGTTTTCGTTTCCGTTGTGAGGTATTTGTTTCTCCAGATTGTGTTGAGACATCCTGCTGCTCGGTTTGCCATGTTCACTTATTTTTGTACTTCTTCTTCCACTTTTCTGTAGCTTGACAGTTTTATTCCCAAGTATTCAGTTTCCATCACTTGTTCTATTATTTTGTTATTTACGACTAGTTTACATCGTTTCGGTTCCGCTGATATCACTATCGCTTTAGTTTTCTCTGTTGAGATCTCAATGTTAATATTTTTAAATTATTGATTCCATATGCTATAAATAAAATGATCATGAAATAGAACACACATAGTTTATCATGTACCTATTTGATGATAAACTAATTGCTGCCGCATATATAGATATCTAAGAGACGAATTTGAATGATATTGTTGATAAGGAAAATTTGGCCGAGAGTATTACATGATGCTGAATTCGTTAGAAGTTATTTAAATAAAAATCGGTGGATTGGAATTTATGGTTCTGTTGTGTAGCTTCCTTGTTCACCAAAACTAAATGCTCCTGATTTTTTTATTTGAGGATTAGCCATGGCGGAGTTAACGAACGGGAGCTATGAAAAAAGTGATTTTAAACTCTACAGACTTTTAGTGATGCAGTTATCGTTAAAAAACCATCAAAATAAACCGCCTGAGATGGCGAGCCACGTAATACTAATGCATGAAAGTGACCCTGGTAAAATGACTATGCTAACAGGCCAGTCGGAAGAAGAATGTAGGGACGACTTAAGCACATATATATGGTCAATGTGTAGGAAGATTTAAGAAATATTGAATCGAGGGGATGTAGAAGACCAAGGAAAGATGTTTTGAGGCAGACCAAGGCTTACGAAGGACTGAACCATCACCTGATCATACAGTTACTTACGCTATCAAAAGGAATGAGCTCTGGGAGACACTTTCCGTGTTATCGAGCCCTGTGTGGCCTGGTGTACTGGAGTATCTCTCAAAAATTTTCGTCTGAATCGAACGTGTTTGAATATCACAGTACTGCTTTTTGCGTGGTATTTATTATTATTATATTGTCATTTTATTTCTTTAATTATTTTTTGAACATATGCAAAACAAACAAAGGCCAAAAGGACTAAACCTAATAAAACACATATAATTATACAAAGGTTAACTTCTAAATTTTGACAGGTTCTCCATTTTTTTATATACTGCATGTACGTATATATATATATATACATATATATATATATATATATATATCTATATATATATATATATATATATATATATATATATATATATATATATATATATATATATATATATATATAGTCCAAAATTTTTTGACTAGTTTGGAAAAAATATATGTAAATACTCTTTTCTTTTGGGTGTGGTAGTCAATAAAAACAGAGCTTTGCTAAGGCGTACTGTTTCTTAAATAAATATTATATCAAATGTAAAACTTTTTTGAAGCATCACCCTGAGATTAAGATTGTCCAGAGCGACAAAGGCAATGTCACTGTAGCAATGTACACTAGGGACTATATACAAAAATGTGAAGACTTACTCACCGACACTAAATATTATAAAAAGTTGAACAATAATCCCGTGTGTACTATGCAATAAAAGGCTAACAAACTAGTTTCTGATTTGGTAAAGGAGAATCAAATAGATCAATCAGTTGGTAAAACTTTGAAAATTTACAATGCAATTGCTCCTAGATTTTATGCTCTCCCAAAAATTCATAAACCCACTCTGTCTATGAGACCAATAGTGTCCTCAATAGGTACACCTAATGGCCCCATAGCAAGTTTTTTAACTAATATTCTCACAGAAACATACAATAATAACAATGAGTTTTGCATTCAGGACTCTTTCAGTTTCAGTTCCTTTATTAATAACTTAAAATTACCCATTAACTATAAGCTCGTTAGTTTTGATGTAGTGTCTCTGTTCACTAATTTACCATTACACACAATATTGGTTAGCGTTGAGAAACACTGGGATGACATATCAATGCACACAACCCTTAACTTAGATAATATCAAAAAACTCATTTCTTTTGTTTTTGACTCTAATGTGTTTATTTTTAATGACTGTTACTACAAACAAGTCTTTGGTACTCCAATGGGTTCCACTATTTCACCAATACTGTGCAATTATGTCTTAGATGACTTGATTGAAGATTGTTTGCAACAAATCAATTTTGAAATACCGTTCATAAAGAGATATGTGGATGACTTAATCTTGGCACTACCTGCAGACTCCATACTTTCTACGTTAAATGTGTTCAACCAACAAAACCCACACTTGCAATTCACGTGCGAGGAGGAGCGGGAGGGATCTTTGCCTTTCCTTGACATGAGATTGCATAGATGTGAGGATAATGTTGTGAAAACAAAATGGTATAGAAAACCCATATGTAGCAATAGATTCATAAGCTACCACTCTCACCATCCTCCGAGGATGAAAACTAATTTAGTCCTAGCGATGAAAGAACGTGTCAAAAGGTTATCTCATCCGGATTATCTCCAACATGATCTCAACCTCTTACGTAATATTTTTGTTGAAAATTCATATCCTCTAAGACTGATTAATAAATTAATTTTTAATGTTCCCTTTGTTAATAGAAACAACAGACTTACTATGTCACAATCAGTGCCCTCAGCACAAAATAATTCAGCTTCAACAAGTGTGTATTTTTATGCCCTTCCATATATTCCAAAACTAACCGTTGAACTCACTAAGATTTTTAAAGACTTTAAAAATATCAAAATAGCTAACAAGAACATCAAAACCATACGTCAGCTGTATAGCAAAATAAAACAACCCCTAACCACTCTAGAGACTACAGATGTTGTTTATTGCATTCAATGTACTGAATGTCCATCCACGTACATTGGTGAAACTGGAAGGAATCTGTCTAGCCGTATTATTTCTCATAAGAGTGATTGTAGATTAAACAAACCTACTTGTGCTTTGGCAGAGCATACTATCGATCTAGACCATAAGATAGATTTCAACAATGTAAAAATATTAGCCAGAGAGAAAAATAAATTTAAGAGAACTTTCTTAGAGATGGTACATGTCAGCAAGAGTGATAATAACAATCTTAATAAGAGATCTGAGATCCAGAATCTTAGCAAAATTTACAATTTTATATTGACTTTTGACTGAGCTATTTTGCATCTCAGAGTTTTCTTTGTTCTTTTCTTTTGTTAAATATTTCAGTATTAATTGAATACTTGTGATCAAACTTCAGTTACTAATTTAGATTTGTTTTGTTTGAGTTATTATTTTTTCTAAACCTATTTACTAAATACTATTTTCTTTCGATTGCTTATGTCATGAATAACATTTTAAACTTCCCGCTTATTTTTAAGTTGGTAATACAGTTGGTAGTACTCAAAATTCATAAACAGTATCTTGTGAGACGTTAATTTCAAAGTTGTTTTTTGTATTTTCTCCTAACTATTTAAACAATAATTGTCCACCCACGTTCTCTTTCTGCTCGTGAAATGTGACTGAAATCAAGCCTGCAGCGACGACTGTTTTAACATGTCGTCCTTAATTTTGTTTTTAACTTTTAACGTATTTAGAAATTTTAAAGTGTTTTTTTAACAGTAATTTTTAAAGTGTAATTGCAACTTCAGTATATCATGTTATTTAACGTTGTTGTTTCTGCCACGAATCTTACATTCGGGTAAGTTTTTTATACTTTTTATAGCCTTTTTTTGGCACCATTCAAACTGTTTAAAACATAGTAATTTTCTTTGTAGACCTTGATAAAGGTGGCAAAAAACCACCGAAAGCTTAAATAGTACGCCTTAGCAAAGCTCTATTTTTATTGACTACCACACCCAAAAGAAAAGAGTATTTACATATATATATATATATATATATATATATATATATATATATATATATATATATATATATATATATATATATATATATTGTTATGATATGTAAAATCGAGAAAAATATTGGTTTGTTTAAAAATATTTCAAAGTTCAAAAACATTAAAATAATTCAGATAAGTAGGATAATATCCAACAAACATTTCAAAGAAGGAAAGTTATTAAATTCTTGAATTACCTGTACTAAACAAAATGTAAGCTTTGCATAAATTATTTCTTTGTTATACTTGAGTGACCCGCATAAGTTTAAGTGAAAGCAAAAGACAATAATTGAACGGGGTTTTTTCAAAATACATTAATGCAGTGATTAAAGACAATAGAAGGGATTATAGAAAGAGGTATTTGTTAGTTTTTAAGAATTATAGAAAAATATTATTTGTAAATAAGTTTTAGGAAATTTATAATTATAGGTAAAGATTTGTTTGTTATCGAAATGAAAAAATGGGGGAATTGTGACGAGTTTTGATTGGCGGAGATTGAAAAAGGTGGGATAAGTATGTAGGAAAAAGTTTAGCGAGATTGAGGAGAGAGAACGTGGAAGCAGTTGGTTTCCAAGTCTGTAAGAGGAACAGTGATTGTTCTCTGGCGGTTCCTGAAATGTAGCAAGCAGTAGTGTTGAATGTTAGTGAGTTTTTGTGGAGTTAGTGTATCTGACAGAAGCTGAAGCAGCAAAATATTGTAAGTCATATTTCTCTACTTATATTCCAAGAGTCACTGTTCAGGCCAACGAGAGATTCAGTTTATCGTAAAGAGAAGATATTCCAAGAGTCATTTTTCACTCGGGCCAACGAGAGATTCAGTTTATCGAGAGGAGAAAGGCTATCATAATTTGAATGATTTGTGCTTTTGAACGAGATCATTAAGGACGATATACTTGCAACAATCTGTGTAAGATTGCTGATTACATAGGGAGCGGTTGAGAGGAGATAATATAGTCTACAAGGAACAAGGATTTGGACCACTCATCATCAGAGAGAGAGATATTTTGTTTCTGCAGTTTTTTTTTCTTTTATTGATAACACAATTGTTACACGTAATTTAGAAAGGATATAAATATTTTGATTAGGAGAGTTAGAATAGTTTGGGATTTTGAGATTTCAATTAATATTGTTTGTACCATTAATTTTGATTGTTCACGTACGGAGAACAAAGTTTTGAGAATCCTTATATGAGATTTGTTTATTGAAAACTTTTGAGTGTGAATTATTTCATTATTTTTATTTCAATATATAGTGTTAGATCATATGTGTTTTTTATTATTCCGGTATTCTCTGGACCTTACCTTTCACATGTAATAGCATAGATATTGAAGCACGAATTTAACCCTGAGATAAAAGAATTAAAAATTGTGATAGAGTCATAATCATATCATTTAAATAATTTTAATTAATCAAAAAAATTTAATTAGCTAATTATTGCTTGGCGCACCAAGACTTTAAATATCACAATAACTGGCTTCCAAAACGTGGGGCTTGAAAATATCGCAGCTTTACATTTGAAGGAAGGGAAAGAGATCTGGAATAAGTACAGGTGATCCAGAGATAAAAACATATAACATTGAGGGAATTTGAATTTGAAAGTATTTTGACAATTTTTCCAGGGAATATAAATTTGATTTATTGATTGATCGTAGGTAGTGGATATTTACTGCTATTGAATTATTTGATTTTATTTTCTTTACCAATCGTACATTTGATATTTATTTTGAATTATTTGAATTTTACTGATTGCATATTTGATATTTGTCGTGAAAATTTAATACATTTGGGGAGAAATATTGTCGTGTTCTGAAACATATAGAGTGTTGTAAAATTTCACATTTGGCGGGGACAAAAACAATAACAAAAAGTAACAACATGTCTGTCACAAGGAGACAAAGTAAAATGCAGGAAAGGAAGGAGGATAACAGAGAAGATGAAACAATTTTGGAAGAAGTATCGGATAATGAAGGAAATATGACAATAGTTGAGGAGAGAAAAGAACTATCAGGAATAGATAAAATATTACAACTAATGCAACTCCAGTCACAAAAAATGGATGAAACAAAACAAACAATGGAAGAAAACCAACGGGAAACAAGACAAGCAATAGAACTAAATAACAGAAATATAGAGCAGCGTTTGGAAAACTATGAACAAAAATTAGAAGAAAATGATAGAAAAATGGAAAAGCGTTTGGACAAATATGAAAATGAGGTAAAAGTCTGTTTAGAAAAAGTCAGAGAAGAAACAGAGAGGAAACTAGAGATGCAGAGAGAAGAAATAGAAACTAAAATGAAAGATATTAAGACTGTACAGAAAAAGGAATTAGAACAGTTAGAAACAAAATTTGAAATGGCTTTACAAGAAGACAAGAAAGAAATAGAAAAACAAATTGAGGATATCAGAAAACAACGAGATATGGGAGACAGGAGAGAAGTACTCATCCAAAGTCCGGGTGACATAAAAATACAGTTTGGCGGGGATATTCGGAAAACACACCCAGTACCGTTTGTTAAAAATTTGAAAACCAAATTACAACATATTAGATATTTTGACGATTGCAAAGAAACAATTAGAAACCATTTGAAAGAAGGAGCAGCGTTATGGTATGAAAGCAAGGAAGATGAGTTTGAAAATTGGACAGATTTTGAAAATAAATTTCTCAACTATTTCTGGGGGAAAAATAAACAGAGAGAAATCAACCAAGAGCTACAGAATGGAAAATATCACGAAAAAATGGGAATATCTGAGGAAAGATATGCTTTGCAGATATATAACAATTCAAAATATCTAGAATACAAATATTCTACCGAACAGCTGGTAGAAATGATCAGCAGACATTTTGAGGAAACGTTGGAAGATCACGTGATTTTGAGAAACTATCAAGATATTGATAGTTTGTGCCAATTCCTTCAATTAAAAGAAGCGAAAAGAAAAGAAATGAGAAATAGAAGACAACATGACCAATATAATGGACCGGAAAGAAGGTATTCATCAAATTATGACCAGAGAAACCGACATTCCAGATCAACAAACGAATATAGGCCGAGAAATTACAATAATTACAATAGACAACAAAATTACGATAACAGGAATGACACACAACATAGAACATATGAAAATCACAACAGGAATAGAGATGCACAAAATCCTCCGAATAGGAATACTAACGAACAAAGGGACGATAGAAATAACCAGAGCTTCCAACAACAAAATAGAAGGGAGATGAATCATGTAGCAATAGGAAACGACAGACAAATTTCTAATTCTAATCTAATATTTTTAGATGCATTTATAAAACATAAAGCGATTAAAATTGTGATTGATTCTGGATCGGAGATATCGCTAATCAATAAAAAACTAGTAAAAGAATTAAATTTGGACAGATTTGTGTATAAGATTCCTAGGGTTGATTTAGTGGGTGCAAACAATAAAAATTTGACGACAGTAAACGAAGGCTTGGGAGTACAGATAAGAGTGGGAAACAAATTCCATATTATGAAATGTGTGGTGATTGAAGATTTAAATCATGATATGATAGCGGGAATTGATGAATTGAGGAAAAAAGATATCACCATAAATTTTTCGGAAAATAAACTGGAAATCAGAGCAGAACCAGACAACACAGGAGAAGAAAAGCAAACAGATAGGAAAACAAATTCTGGAAGGATCAATGCACAGGGAAAACGCAAAGAAATCGATATGACTGTAGAGGATAAACCGAAAGTACAAGAACAAGATCTAACAGAAAAGAAAAAGAGAAGGAAGAAAAAGAAGAAGAGTTCGAAAAGAAAGCAGGAAAATAAGATGGAGACCAGAGAAAAACAGGAAATAGAAGGTACAGAAGAATTGTTGGCAACCGACGATAAAACAGAATGGAAGCAGGAAGAAAAAGAAGGTATCATCAGAGAAATGAAAGGAATAGAAACATGGTGCTCGGAATACCAAAGGGAATTAGAGGATAAAAAGAAAACAGAAGAAAAAATGGCACTGATGGACGAGAATCCAGAATTTTGTGAAGAAGTATTATGGACAGTGAACACATGTGAACAAAAGGAGGATGAAAGAAAAATAAATTGTGGAGAAAACATGGGAAAGAAAATAGAGAAGATTTTAGGAAACCATGTAGATCTTGTTAATGAAGTAAACCGAGTGGATAAAAATTATGAACTTTCTTTTAAGGGAAAATACTTGGAAAAATTTAAAACGAAAATGTATCCAATCCCGTATAAAGACAGGCAATATACGGGGTATTTTAACATTCACGACATTTATCAGTATCATAAGTAGATTTTAATAACATAGTGAAATAATTTGATCCTAGAAAACTTTTGTCATTTTTAAAATTTAACAAAGAGTTTTCGGCAGATCAAATGGCGGGGATTTGTTATGATATGTAAAATCGAGAAAAATATTGGTTTGTTTAAAAATATTTCAAAGTTCAAAAACATTAAAATAATTCAGATAAGTAGGATAATATCCAACAAACATTTCAAAGAAGGAAAGTTATTAAATTCTTGAATTACCTGTACTAAACAAAATGTAAGCTTTGCATAAATTATTTCTTTGTTATACTTGAGTGACCCGCATAAGTTTAAGTGAAAGCAAAAGACAATAATTGAACGGGGTTTTTTCAAAATACATTAATGCAGTGATTAAAGACAATAGAAGGGATTATAGAAAGAGGTTTTTGTTAGTTTTTAAGAATTATAGAAAAATATTATTTGTAAATAAGTTTTAGGAAATTTATAATTATAGGTAAAGATTTGTTTGTTATCGAAATGAAAAAATGGGGGAATTGTGACGAGTTTTGATTGGCGGAGATTGAAAAAGGTGGGATAAGTATGTAGGAAAAAGTTTAGCGAGATTGAGGAGAGAAAACGTGGAAGCAGTTGGTTTCCAAGTCTGTAAGAGGAACAGTGATTGTTCTCTGGCGGTTCCTGAAATGTAGCAAGCAGTAGTGTTGAATGTTAGTGAGTTTTTGTGGAGTTAGTGTATCTGACAGAAGCTGAAGCAGCAAAATATTGTAAGTCATATTTCTCTACTTATATTCCAAGAGTCACTGTTCAGGCCAACGAGAGATTCAGTTTATCGTAAAGAGAAGATATTCCAAGAGTCATTTTTCACTCGGGCCAACGAGAGATTCAGTTTATCGAGAGGAGAAAGGCTATCATAATTTGAATGATTTGTGCTTTTGAAGGAGATCATTAAGGACGATATACTTGCAACAATCTGTGTAAGATTGCTGATTACATAGGGAGCGGTTGAGAGGAGATAATATAGTCTACAAGGAACAAGGATTTGGACCACTCATCATCAGAGAGAGAGATATTTTGTTTCTGCAGTTTTTTTTTTCTTTTATTGATAACACAATTGTTACACGTAATTTAGAAAGGATATAAATATTTTGATTAGGAGAGTTAGAATAGTTTGGGATTTTGAGATTTCAATTAATATTGTTTGTACCATTAATTTTGATTGTTCACGTACGGAGAACAAAATTTTGAGAATCCTTATATGAGATTTGTTTATTGAAAACTTTTGAGTGTGAATTATTTCATTATTTTTATTTCAATATATAGTGTTAGATCATATGTTTTTTTTATTATTCCGGTATTCTCTGGACCTTACCTTTCACATGTAATAGCATAGATATTGAAGCACGAATTTAACCCTGAGATAAAAGAATTAAAAATTGTGATAGAGTCATAATCATATCATTTAAATAATTTTAATTAATCAAAAAAATTTAATTAGCTAATTATTGCTTGGCGCACCAAGACTTTAAATATCACAATAATATATATATCACCATAGTCAAAAGCTTTAATCAGTTCGATGGAGAAGATAATAAAACAGAAAAACCTAATATTTTTTTGTGTAAGAAGTATTTTCTGTAATAGCTCACCAATAAATTTTTTTTTCGTTCAAATTAACACCTTATCAATGGACGCCGGTTTTTCCGATACGTTTCATGCAATTTCCTGAGAGTAGCTCTGTGATAACGATCGGATTCTTTGTAAAAGTCTGGATAAAATGTCTTGCCTCGGAAGTGTTTCTTGTTTCCCTTTATTTCTACCTTTAGTTTGTCAACTTGGTAGCTGAAATTGTATTGAATTTATGTCGACGAAAAACGTCTATATATAAATATGTTTATTTTTCAGTGAAAATATTCTAGCTTTATGCAGTTTTAGTTTAAGAAAATGTGAATTTCGTAGTAATTTGATGAAATCAAATAAAAACTCAAGTTCATCGATCTCTATCCTGAGCAACATGCTTCCAATTTGTTCCGGCTATTCTTTTTAGGTCATCCATCATCTCATCAAAGAAATAAGAATACGCATTGAAAAAGCCAGAGCCGCCTTCTACAAATTAAAGAAAGTTCTAATTAATAGAGATATTACGTTAAACTTTAAAATCAGATTAATACGCTGCTGCATATTCTCCACATTGCTGTATGTTATGGAGAGCTGGACCCTTACAGAGACATTGATGAAAAAATTAGAGGCCTTTGAGATGTGGATTTATCGACGAGTATTGCGGATAGGTTGGGTTGATGGAATAAGAAATGAAATAGTTTTACATCGAATGAAAAAGAGTACAGAAATAACAAAAACGATAAAAATTCGAAGGTTACAATATTTCGGTCATGTAATGAGACATTCAGAGAGGTATAACCTTCTACACCTCATAATACAGGGTAAGATCGCCGGAAGGAGAGGCCCAGGCCGACGAAGAACATCCTGGCTCCGAAATCTCCAAGAATGGTATCAAGAGACCACCGCTAATTTATTTAGAACCGCCGTAAACAAAGTTATTATTGCCAATATGATCTCCAACGTTCGATAATCGGACAGGGTACTGAAAGAAGAAGAAGATCATCTCATCTGTGGTCTTCTTTTTTGTCATCTACCTTTGTAATGTCTCCAATGTTGTATTGTGGCGTTCCAACGTTTGTCTTTTTGTCTAGCACTGTGACCTGTGAAGCTCCATTTGAGTTTGGCAATTTTTGTTGTGATATCCTCAATTTTTGTTTTTGATCTTACCCACTCGTTCCTCTTTTTATATGACTGTTGTATACTTAACATTGCCGTTTCTGTTGTGACTAGTTTATTCATATTTGCCTTGGTTAGGGTCCAAGTTTGACATCCATGTGTCATGGTAGGAAGGATACACTGTTTGAACATTTTGCTCCTCAACTATTGAGGTATTTTGCGGTTCTTGAGTATCCAACGGTCCATATTCCTGGACTTGATCTATCTCACTGCCATTTATGGTTATACATATGAGATCGTCTGTGTTGGTCATTGTTTTTGTTTTTGTCTGTGAGTTCCTTCATCATAATTTGTAATTCCTCGAATGTGCTTGCTATAATCATGATAATAGTTTTACTATATAGTTGCGTTTTCATATATATATATATATATATATATATATATATATATATATATTATGTATTAGTTGCTCTGCAATTATTTATAGCTTGTTCTGTAGCCCACATCTCGATACTATCAAATGCCTTTCCATAGTCTACAAAGGGAAGAAATACGGGTGGTTGGTACTCATTTGCCTTCTCTATCAGTGTTTTCATTGTCAGCAGATGGTCTGATGTACTATATACTTTGCGAAAGCTAACCTGTTCAACCGGTTGGTAATTATCCATTTTGTAAGTCTACCGATTGTTAATTCTCGTAAACAGTTTGTATACTTGACTGAGCAACGATATTTAGGTCACATTTGCCGTCTTTTATGTGTAAGAGTATTACTAGACTCCCGTTCCAGTCTTTAAGGATTTTGCTTCTTTTCAAGAGCTCGGCAATTATACCGTCGTGTCCTGGAACTTTATTATTTTTTAGCTCTTTTAAAGCTCGTTTTATTTCAAATTCCTCTATATTTGGTAGTAAGTACCACTGATCCCACGTTTTTTATTTTGACGTTGTGTTTAGTTGATTCATTTGGCTGGCTTTGCGAGCTGTACAAGCTTTTGTAGAAGTCTTCGACCATCTTTGTTATTTTATATTTGTCCTTCTCTTCCTTATTATTGGTGTCTTTAATTTTGATGATTTTTTGGGCACGCAGTGTTGTTCTTAGACATTTTAGGGCTTTGTTGTTTTCAATGACTTGCTCTACTAAGTTCTCGTTCCACTTTTTATATCACGTTGTAGTTCTTTTTTAATTCTTTTATTAAGTTCTACGAATGTTTGAGTATGTGTTTGTTTTCTTCTCGTGGTTGTCGTCTTTCCTTCATTAATTGTTTAGTTTCGTTGTTTATTTTGTCTTCTTTAGTTTTTGGTTTTTGTTTTCTTTGCGACATGTAATCTGACTTCAAGAAGGTGTTTATTTATTTTTTTGTTAATGTCGTCAATTTGGTCTTGATTATGTGAACAATCTGATTCGAACTTACCCGCTAAGACCTTTCGGAATTTCTCTTCATGTGTTCTTATTTTAAAAGCATCCATAAGTTCAATAATTTTTTCTTCTCTTGCGTTTCTTTTGCCGAATCTAAAATTTCTAAGTCTTCGGAGTCTTTAATCTTTCTTCCAACTTTGGCATTAAAATCTCCCATTATTATTATTTTATAGTATTTGTTTTTGTCCACAGCTTTTTTAGTCTTCGTAAAAAAACTTTATATACTTGGGATCCCTAGTCACGTCTGATAATAACGTTACGGAGGAAGTGAAGAGGCGAATATTTATTGCAAATAAATGTTACCATGGCTTAATTAGACACCTAAGATCAGATAACGTCGCAAGAAAGACAAAATGCCAAATATATAAAACCCTAATAAGACCGGTACTCACATATAGCTCAGAAACCTGGACACTTACTAAAAGAGAGCAAACGTTGTTAGCCACCTTCGAAAGAAAAATCTTGCGACACATATATAAGGGCACAAAAGAAAACGGAATATGGCGAAGACGATACAACTCTGAACTATACAAAATATACCAGGATCCGGATATTATAACATTCATCAAAATAGGACGGCTACGTTGGATAGGACATGTAGAAAGAATGGAAGAAGGCGAAATACCAAACAAAATATTCAAACAGATGCCAGTAGGAAAAAGAACAAGAGGAAGACCGAAACTGAGATACTTAGAACAAATAGAAAATGATATAACGACCTTAAAAATAAAAAACTGGAGAAAAAAAGCACGAAACAGATCGGAATGGATAAGAATCCTAGAACAGGCCAAGACCCAAAAAGGGTTGTCGAGCCAGTGATGATGATGAAAAAGTATTTATTTCTTCATCAGTTGCTTCTTTAGTTGGAGCATAAACCTGCACAATCTTTATTCTAGTTTGTGAATTCAGTTTTAATATCATGTATGTAACCCTGTCCGAGATGTTATGAAATATTTGAATGTGTGATTTTCGTTTCTTGTTGATCAAGAAACCTTTTCCGCCGTATGAATAATCTTCTTTGCCTTTGTAGTAGAGCCTATTGCTGTATGTAAGTCCACATACCCTTCACCTCTTTTTTTAACTTCTGATAGTTCCATTATGTCCCAATTCATGTTCCCCAATTCCTCTTCTAGTTCGTAGAGTTTTTCATCTTTTGCCATGGAACGTATGTTACAATATGTTGCTATATGGAGTTGTCTGTTGTTCTTTTTCTTCAATGTCGACTAGCCCCTCCCCTCTTCAGAATCCTTGGGGCAGACCGTTGCTTTGGTGTGGGATTTTGAAATAAAGTTTGTACCCACCTAAGGTAGCTTCTGTGTCTCTGTTAAATCGTTAGTTTTTAGTTTTAGTTTTTAGTTAGTTAATCGGCATTTTTGATTTTTTAGAGGTTTTGACCATATCTCACCATGCTGCTAAGATGGGTTGGTAGGATAGAAGAATGCGTAATCGACCGTTGCAATCAAGGTTAAGTGGGCTATTCAGTTCAGCTAACACCCCACGGAAAGACAGGTCGGCACCACTCACTCTTAACGGAAATACATTTCCTTAATTTCAGTTGTTACAGATATTCCGTTCATACTCGTCTAATACAGATGTCTTAAGATGACTCTTTATAAAATCCTTGGATAAGCATTTACTGTCTCTGAAATAGGCGACAACGATATCAGTATGCACCGAAGCAATCATTGTAAGGAACGTTTTATAGTAGTAAAAATATATGTTCTCTCTAACAGCCAGGCAAATCTAAAGCCTTTGGATTCTCATCGCTTAAAATCTCACTTAGTCTGGAATTATGTGCAGTAACTCTAGTAACTTGTTACGTCTAATGGAATTTGAATAAAATTGTAACACCTATCGTTGCGGCAATGTGGTCTGTATATCTCGTAAGACATTTGTCTCTATCTCTTTTATTTACACCGGTCTATGTATGGTAAGCTTTTTGAGACCAACCCTTTCAAAAAATGTTCCAAAATAGCTTATTATTTATTTTGTTACTTGCGTTCTTAGTTTCTTTTTCATCTATCTGAGCTTTAGTATATTTATCCTTCGGGTCCTCAAGACAGTTTTAAACATTCGTCTACAACAGAATATATGAAATACATTTATGCAACTTTTATCTTTCTTCTTAGATTGTATCATTGAGCAGCATGCAGAAAAATTGTGAAAAGCAAGCTTCTTACAAGTCTGATTGTGATGTCGCCGGTTATTTTATGGCTTTTCTAAATTTTCTTTATTATCCGTAAAAAAAAACTACCAATCCAAGAAGAATTCCCACAGCTACGGTATACTAGACTCAAATCAAGAAAGCCACCCATAGGTGCAGCTGAACAACTTTACAACAACTATAATTCATTAAAACAGTGTAGTCTCGCTTGGACCCAACAGACAAATGATCAACTACAGATCATGTTTGAAGGCTACACCTGCAATATCACCGGAATGAAATTAAATCGCAAATAATGGTCCGCCTTAAATCGAGCGCGCACTGGCCATGTCAGGTGTACAGATTCGCTCCTCAAATGGAGAAGAGCGACAACGACACTAGACACACAAGAGTGTAACAAAGGTTCATACTACTCAAAACAATAATTGTCGTTTGCATGGCTGGACGAGTGTCATGAAAAAATGCTCATTTCCCTGGGCTATCAGTGCTATGATCTAGGCGAGGATACCATGCGATGGTCTCCGTAATGAACGCACCCATACGATCTACAACAAGTATATGGGGGTAGTAGATCTCCTGGATTCAATGTTGGGATATTATATCCAAAAAAATGGTACATGTGTATATTTTTTCATATTATTGATTTGATGACTGTCAATGAAAAAGTGACAATGAGCATAATAATTTAGCTCTGGCAGATTTCAAAATGGCAGTAGCAGAGTATTTATGCAAAGTTAATAAAGCTGGTTTTAGTATAATAAGGGGTCGGCCCCGTGTGGAGCTATAGAAAATTTACAAGACAAGAAAAAAAGGGGTCCAGTACCCGATATTCAAATGCAATATGTACGAACAGATGGATATGGTCATCTTCCATTATGGTGTAGTAAAAGGCGAAGATGCAAATATCCCTGTGGTTCAAAAACCTGCATAAAATGCGAGAAGTGTAATGTTTTTCTTTGCTTAAACAAAGTTAGAAATTGCTTTTACAACTTTCACACTGAATAATTATTATAATTAGAAAGTAATAAACGTCATTTTTTTTTTAAATTTTATTTGTTGAATCTTGTTTTAATGCATGGTGTATCATATAATTATGACACACAAAAAAAATAAAAAAATACAAAAAAACTAACCAAGTAGGATTTTTTTTATATTTCTACCGTAATCTTGAAGTCAAGTTTGTAATCATATATTTCTTTATAAAAAATAAAAAAATCATGCAGTAAGGGGTTACAACACTCCTCGTATACTCTCGTTTTATCTATAGGCACGTTTCGATTTTGATAGTTATGCCAGTTATATTCTAAAATATAATATCTAAAATTTTAATCTATTTTCACGTAAAAGTTTTGATGTATTTTTATTGTGCAATTTTCTAAAGGACATCGTCTATACGATCAAACACTACTTGCGGTTCTTTGTTAAAAAAATATCAAGAGTTTCGTGCGCGTTCATAATGAGAACAATGTGTTTTCTTTTTCACACTTGAGAACCCTTTTAACGATCCAATGTAATTAAAACTATAAAGAGGATCCAACATTGCAGCGATGTTTAATTGATTTTGTGATTTTGCATTTTTAATTATGTCAAAGCCAGAAAATGCAGAGAACGCTAAATACGAGAGCTACATACATTATTGTTCAATAATTTTTGATTTGTTGTTCTTTAATAATTTTTACTGTTTTATATTATGTTTTAGTATAGGAATGGGTATACCAGTAAGGAACGAATATCTATATACGCTAAGTTTTGCCGACGACCAAATAGTGATCGCACAAGACGAGGATGACCTCAGTTTTATGATGAGAAAACTGGAGCAGGAATATACAAAGAATGGGATGGAAATAAACCTAAAGAAAACTGAATACCTAACAACGGAGAATACAGAAATAAAACAGCTGGAAATAGACGAAGGTAAAAAAATCAAAGGAACACACAAGTATAAGTATTTAGGCTTCATAATATCAAACAAAGGAACAACGGAGGAAGATATAAAAAATAGACTAGGACAAACAAGAGACTGCATACGAAAATTGAACTCGGTACTATGGGATAAGAACATCAGCATGAAAACAAAGAAAAAAAATATATAATACCATGACAAGAAGTATCCTCACTTATGGGTGTGAAAATTGGACAATAAATAAGAAAACCAAAAACAAAATAAGAGCAACAGAGATGGAATTCCTAAGGAGAAGCTGCAGAGTAACAAGAAGAGATAGAATAAATAACATGGAGATTAAGAGGAGAATGGGAATGAACTCCGACATAATAGACTACATCGAACAGAAGAGGTTAACCTGGTACGGACATGTCAGAAGAGCAGACCAAAATCGGTGGATAAATAGAATAACAGAGTGGAGCCCGATAGAAAGAAGAAAGAGAGGCAGACCCCGAAGATCTTTCAGAGATGAAGTGGACGAAGCAATGAGTAGAAGAAACCTACAGGAAGGGGACTGGCTAAACAGGAAAAATTGGAGAAAACGGTTGAGTGAAGGAATACAGTGAAAACTGTGGAAATCCTTGTATATATATATTATGTTTTAGTTGGTATTACAATTATTTAGGCCACCTGCCACAGCTTCCACTTTTACATCTAACGATATAATATACTAAGGATGGAACTTGTTGATATTTTTACGCGTAGCTGATGAATGACGAAACTGACGTCATATTACTAGCTACAATCTCTGACGTGAATTTGACAGGTGAATAACATCTTCTTCTTCTTGTGTCCTGCTTGATTATCTTGCGTGTTCCTCGTTTTCCTTCTACTTTTCCTTGTAGAATTAATTACAGCAACCCATATTTTTCGCTGTTCCTCATGATGTGACCGAGGTATTTAATTTTGGCTGTTTTATTGTGGTTAACAACTCTTTTTCTTTTTGCATTCTTAATAAAACGCCCTGGTTAGTAACATGGTCGGTATAAAATATTTTTAGGATTCGACGATAAAGCCACATTTCGAAAGCCTTAATTTTCTTGCAGGTAGCGTTCATGAGAGTCTACGACTCAACTCCATACAACAGTATAGGGAAGATATAACATCGTAGTAACCTGATTTTTATGGGTACTGATAAACCACTGCATATGAATAGCTTAGTTTTTTTTTGAAATACAGCTCTTGCTTTTTCTATCGTATATTTCATTTTTAGGGAATGGTCCCAATTGTCATAAACATTAGTACCAAGGTAGGTGAATGTTTTTACTCTTTCTCTTGGTTGACTATTCACACTGATTCTTTCAATTTACTATTCCTTCTTAGAGATTATCATACATTTTGTTTTCTTAATGTTCAGTGAAAGTCCATATCTCTGACTCACTTCTGTGATTCTATTCATTAACTCCTGGAGGACTTCATAACGGTTGGCGAATACCACCGTATCATTCGCGTATCTGATGTTATTGATATATTCTCATAAGGAATTTTGTTTTCTTTGGTAGAGCAATAAACGTTGACTTCAGCCATGATCTTGGTATTACTCCATTTAGATAAATACGTCATTTAATATTTTTGTTAGTCGTTTAGTACCGTCGGTGTTAAATGGCTTTATGAGTTCAGCATATGTATTGTCAGGTACAGGAGCTTTGCCATCTTTTAGGTGTAATATTGCTTTTTCCACCTCATCTGATGTGATTGGTAACTAGTCATTACGTATGTTGGACGGAGGTTGTTCGGACCTATTATCATCAAAGAGTTCTTGTGGATAGCTTGTAACGAAATATTTTGCCTACCATAGGGGTATTACTATTAGGGGTAGAAAATTGGGGGAAGAAACTACTGGGGGTGGAGAAGGGCAAGCAAAATAATCGAAACATATGTGAACGGCACTCAGGTTTTGGTAGGAGAGCTGGAGTCGTGGATAAGTAAAAGACAAGGGGGTTGGATTGGGGCAACTACAAAAAAAATGAAATAAAGGGGTACTTACACAAATCTCTTGGGACAAACAAAACAGAAAGAAACAGGAAACACCTCTAGTAATTTATATAGAGCGCCACTTTGATGTGCCTAATTATAACCATCACAACAGCTAGTTGTAACTGGAGATATAATTATTAAACATAAAAAACATATCTTTTTCAAATAAAACTCAAAAAGGGTTAGTTAAAAAGGAATAAACAAAATGTTAAAAAACAAAATTTAACATTTATTGTGTCTTACCACAAACAGTTACAAAACATAGAGAACACAAGAATGCTCAAAAGAGACAATACAAAAATATTACCACAATAGTCACAAAATACAAAGAACTTACATGTCATCTACTGATTTACAAACTCAGGAGATGTTACAAAAACTTACAAAATAGCATGGAGGTTAACCTTTTTTAAAAAAGAAAACAAATAAAATCAAAATAATAATTAAACGAGCTGTCATAAGTTAACAATAAATTAAAAAAAAAACTGAACACACAAATTGACAGCTAAAGTCAAACTCTAAAATCTTACAATTTAAAAAAAAAACAAAAATTTAAATTGTTACGAAAGCAATTATTTCTCTAAAAAATGTCTACTTGAAAATTAAACACAGAAAAAGTTACCTGAACCTCACTAAGCCTTATTCTGCATGTCTGGGGTCGGGAACTGGAAACATGCTGGAACTATACTGGGGGCAGATCCGGCATGACGATCAGGGATAAGAAGATGAGGGAGGAAGCCAGCACCGGCTGGATCACAACCTTGAAAACTCGTCTCCTTCAAAGACTGGAACAGGCACAGCACAATGGCAACATGAGGCCATCTTCAAAAACTATCGTAAAACTGCTACTATCACTTCATGCTACATTTCCATGAAAAGGGGCCAAAAACAAGAAAACACAAATTCGACGGTGAATTTGTGGATCCATACTTGTGATCCACACAGCGAACCAAGTAAGAATAAAATTAATCTACACCTGCACCTACGGCGACCCAAGTACGAATGACGAATTTAAAAATTCGTTTATATAAGTTGAAAATAAACAAACACTTGACAGGAATTAAAAAGGAGAAGATTCCATTTCTACGACGTACCACAATTATAAGGCGACTTCGAATAAAACATTAAAAGAAAATACTGAGAAAGTACACATCTTTAAAATAATAAACAACTCTAAATTGATTTATATCACTTTTCGACGCTAAGAAAGAATTGAAAACATTTGGGTTCCAACACGTACGATAGGAACAAAATTACATCAAAAACATTCTTAGATATCTCAAACATATATGAGGGGACCTCAATATATCACATATACGAGGGGACTTCAATATAAAATGCTACAAGCTGTGTTGGATTTTTGAAGACTAGCTGCTTGTTTTACCTTTTTATGCATATTAAATGTATCGTGTTTTTGTTCCAACAACTCTATCTCTTCACACTATTTTTAGCCAATTTTCTTTGGCCTTTCGTATTTCGGTTCTTATTTGTCTCTGAATATTTTTGTATATTCTTTTATTATTATTGGATTTTCTTATTTCTTCCATGAGTTATAGTATATTGTCATTCATCCAACTTTTCCTCTTCTCTTCATTTTCTATTAGATATTCTTGTCTGATCTTGTTAAAGGTTTCACATATATTGTTTAGTGATTCTTCTGGATCATATGTTTGCTCCATGCTACTTAGCTTTTCTGAAGAATCCGTGGGACTGTTTCCCTTGTTTCCTTATCTTTTAGTTGTAAAACAACCTCGTTGCGATCTCTTTTTACGTAGCTTATTGGGAGAAATATCTGATACACCCGGATTTCACAGGTTTCAAGTTTTCTTAGAAGTGTATCTGTTAAAGTTCAACCTTCGACACCATAATATAAGAAAATAGAACTAATACCTGTTAATCCACTCTGGTTTCTAAATATCGAGGTTCGTAATAGATTCAAACGTCGTCGGAGATGACTTCAGGAAGTCGGACCAATCTCCGATTCACACATTCTCTCTGAAATTCACAATTGTTTGCCAATTTACGTAAGTTAGTCAGGTAAGTATCAAAGCCCTTCCTCTTGTCTTCACTTGTAGAACAAAAAACTTTCGTATCACACTCTTTTAAGGGGTGAACAAACTTCTCTAATTCACTTAATACTATATCACATGATCTTCATCTCTCAAAAAATTTACCAGCAAAGCAACTTTTACTGTGTCTTCCTTTTCCGTCTTGCTACTGAGAAGAGGTAAATTTCAAATATCTGTTTGAACCTCCAACAGTTTTCAGCTACGTTACCTTCAAATGATAATGGTTGAGGGTTTCTACACTCTATATTGGTCGAATTCTAACAACTTCTTGTTTTCGTTTACGTTTTAGTTTGGAAGCAGCAGGTTTCATTGACCACAAGACTGCGCCATGCAATAATGTTTAATAATGATTGTTGTATTACTTTATTGATTTCTTGTATAATAATAGTTTATTCTAATTACTTAACCTCTATGTCTCACCTGATACTTCGCTCTACCTGTTCTGTGTCATCGTGTTGCCACAGAATAAGAAAACAATTGTTATTTATTCTGTGGAGTTACCAACCAACACCATCAGTTAAAGTAATGAAATTTATATGTATGATGACAGGACTTTACCTCCTTAAGTTATTCAGTCTCATGACAGTTTCATTTATTTAGTTTCTCTGATAGACTGTATAATTCTTTTTTACCTATCTATTTGCTTTTTTTATTGTGAAATAAGCTTGTTTAAAAAATTAAATTAAATTTTATTCCAATTAAGTCCAGTCTAAAATTGTGAATATTAGCAGTTGTTAAAAAATAAATATAAAATAACTACACATAACTTTATAATATAACATAAGGAAGAACTTACTGAGTTATTCCTTACCTTTTCCAATATTTAATTCCAATATTTAGTATAGTACCAAATTATCTAGTTTAAAAACTGCAAAATACTAAAAATTAAAATGAAAAAACAAATAATCTCTAAAAAGGTTTTAAAACTGTTTTCTTGTGGCATGTCTAAGTTAAATATTATGTCTATTAAATATATTAAATACTCTCTGAATAGACGGTACCTCACGTGACTTGTATCATCTTACAATTTCCATTGTTCTTTACAGGCACGTTTATGACCCAAAATATTTTATCGCCGTCTTACGCAACGTTTCGTTTTACTTACGGTCCTTTTTCTGGAAACTTCCAACCGTTTTAATAATAATCAGCAATAGAATGGAGAATAATGTCTCTTCATTAACAAAACCGCTTAAAGTTTTATTAGTATCGATCATCGAACGTCTCCATTTTCTTTTACCTTAATTAATTCTACTTTATTTCTTGTAAGTATAAAACTGTGAAGTATATAAATGAAAGAAACAATTTAATTAATAATTAAAATACTATTAAATATTAAAAAAAACTGAAAATTAGTGTTGTATAAATTTCCAGGACACAACTTCCAGTGTCAAGGTATCGTTCTCAAATAAATTAGCATTACGATCTACAACTTTTGTTCAATTGTACAGTGCGAGTTTTATATCATCATTCGATATATTTATAGATACATAGAGAGATTCAATAGGGTGGCTTTTGGCCTATTTCACTACGACCTTTTCAGATCTATTGTGATGCTCAAATGCTAGATTACATTCTCTAGCTTGACCCTTTTTAAAAGATCTAACAGCTTCGTGACTGAATCTTCTACATAGCTCTTTGCCGGTGGCTTTTCTCCGGCTAATGTACAAATCCGCACGTTTGCCAGGCTTTCACTGGCTATCACTGTCACTGACACAAAATGTGCTCTGCTGTTTCTTCCTCTAGGTGACAGAATCTGTATAGATCATCATCATCATCATCATCATCCACCTCTATCGTCCACTGCTGGACATAGTTCTCCCTCAGCTTTTTCCATCTGTCTCTGTCTTGTGCGGCTTGCATCCAGTTATTGCTAACACGCTTCAGATCGTCAGTCCATCTAGTTGGTGGGCGTCCTCTGCTTCGTATTGCTTCTTGCCTTGTTTTTGCTGTTGTTTTCGTTTTACGACGTATTTCTTCGTTTGGGATTCGGTCTCTCAGTGAGACACCCAACATCTGGCGCTCCATAGCCATCTGAGTCACGCGAATTTTATTAACTACCTGTATTGTGAGCATTAATGTTTCCACTCCATAAGTGAATACAGGTAACACACATTAGTCAAAGATTTTTTTTTTGAGGTATATGGGTAGATCCGATTTAAATACATAGTTTAATTTACCAAACGCTGCCCATTCTAATCCTATGCGACGTGGGAGCTCACATGTCTGGTTATCTCTGCCCAACCGAATTTCATGTCCTAGGTATTTATACGATGTAGTCTGAACTGTATAGATCTGCTAATTCAATCAGCTTCAACTGCCTACTCAGCTTACAGTGTCCTTTTAAAAGATCTAGTATGGCTTTGACTGTTTTTCTGTCTTTGCTATCTTTGTCCTGGTAAATTCTCTACCATTTCAGAAATTTGTGTGCTACCCACTTTCTTACAGCCATTCTTGTTATTGCCTTTGCAAAGCCACAGAATGGTTCCGTTCCAATGAACGGCATTAATGAGCTTTGTTTTGCCATTTTATCTGCTTTTTAATTGCTCTTATGACCCTGGTGCCCTGGTACCTAGGCTACCGTAACTTTGCTATATTCTTCTAGTTTATTTAGGGCAGCCAGACAATCCCACACTAGCTTAAAATTTACCTCTAGAGAATTGAGTGCCTTAAGCGTTTAGTTGCTATCTGTGAAGATGACAATTAATCGGTGCGTTCTTTTCTGCCTTTCTATTTCATTCCCACAGTGATGGATTGCCATTATTTCCGGCTAAAAAATTGTGACATCCTTAGAAAGACTTACCGGGAAATATATTCCTTGCTTCGTCCATACTATCCCGGCTTCTAAATCCTTCGATATTTTTAAGCCATTAGTATACCAGGTAGCTTCCGCTTGTATGAGTACACCTTTCTTCCACTCTTCCCTGCCTGGTCCAATTTTTAATTTTTTTTAAAGCTGTATATCGTAGATGTTGCATTGATTAGTTCCCGATTACTTGACTATGTATTAATGTGTGTATCACAGATCTGGTTCCTCCCTGTATAAAGATATGAAGTGGTGGAAGATTCAGAGGACTTCCAACGCCACTGTAGGAGTTGTTTTTCTGTCCCTCGTACCGTTCGCGTCATAAAAAACTGGTACAACTCTTATAACCAAAAATCGTGTTTTTTAAGTTGTATACGTTGATCTTGTCACATGTGTCATTCTAATTTCTAGGGCACCGTTGCCAGTTCAACGAAAATATTATATGAAACCAGCTGAAAGCAGGACTGTGCGACAGACCGCCAGTTTTGAGTGTACTAAAACTAAAACATCGAGCATTCTCGATCAGTCAATCACATTAAATTTGTTTAAACATGCACCCTAAAAAATTCCCATATTAATTTTGTAACTTTCCATCATCTCAATTAAGTACCCATACATTGATTTCTGTCTTATTATAATTTATGAAAATATTTCGATTCAAAATTAATTATAGATAATCAATCTAGACATAACTTTAAATTATTATAATAAAACATTACAGTCGGATATTAGATTGTAACTGTCACGTTTTGAAAAGCGTTTTTTCGCCCCGGATATTTTATAGTTTATAATACGTAGGATAAAGTATAATATTTTTTTTTCACATTTATCGTTCTTATACTAAATAATCAATTATTTTTGGTAGTTTGCCTGTTACTAAACTTATTAACACAAAATACAGTTCGTGTTCGGTAGGCAATTGAAGTATAAAATTACGGTAGACGCATTCCAATGTTCCCTGTGCCAATACAGATCCTTCAAACATTTTGGATATTAACTCAACCCTATCTCTGGTTATTAAATTAATTAGATACGGTTTTTTGTTGTTAATGATAAAAATAATACCTATCTACATTACAATACAATTACAATATTACATTTTTGAACGTTATTTTTTTATTTAGATTTAGTGCAATTCCGTTATCTGTGATGGCAACAACGAATTGATTCACGAACCATTGTGTCCAGTCTGAACACAGGTTTACATTGGGAAAAAAAGTGTACCAGTTTTATATGACGGGAAGTGTACGTAATACACAGGCATGCCAGCCTTTGTGTATTACTTAGCAGTTTGTTGCTCCTACTAGTTGCCTCTTTGTCTACTACGTCATAGATCCATAGGTTATCATTGGTCTAATAACCCTTGTGTACAACCATAGGGTCATTTTGTGGTTGAGCCCCCAATTCTTACCACACATCCTTCTACATTTGTCCAAGGACATAGTAGCTTTCTGTGTTGTTTTCGGTATGTGAGTACTCCAAGCAAGCCTCTGATTAAACTGTACTCCTAGGTATTTTATTTTTCTGTTAATCTCTGTTTCTCCCAACATCGGTGGTTTTATGCCTTGTACTTTATGCTGTCTTTTTGTGAGGTTGATGATTTGTGTTTTTTGAGTATTGACTGCCAGTCTCTCTTGTTTACTCCAGTTATCAACTATATTTAAGGCTACTTGCTTTCTCACAAATACAACCTGGACGAATTTGCCATTGACGATGAGTGCAATATCATCAGCGTATTTTAGACAATAAAAGTCTTTAATGGACAGATTTTTGAGAAGATCGTCTACCAAGGATGCCCTATGCCCTAGAGGTGACAAAACTCCTCCATGTGGACAGCCTCCACCTGCTCTTGATTTGATGGTTACTTTACCCAAAGTGCTTATTACTATTCTATTTTTCAGAGATGCCCTTATCCATCTGCTTATTACCGTAGATGTGCCTTGTCTACTCATTGCTTTAAACAAAGGGTTGGTGGTAATGTAAACATTAAATGCTCTTCGATATCTTAAAAAGCAGCAATTGCTATCTCTTTGTCCTCTATTAATTTTGGGATAATCCCATTTAGATCATCCAATGCAGAGTCCGTAGATTTACCAGGTTGGTATGCATATTGACGATTGCTTAGAGGATTATCTTTTAGCACTTTGTCTGTTATGTATATATCCAGAAGTCTATATAATTTTGGTGTTAGGTCTGATACTTTATCTGCTTTGGGCTAGTAAAGTATCAGATCATAGTATCATCAAGTGTTATATAAATAAAATGTTTCTATTCCTATGCCTTCTTCTATTATTACATTGGATACTATTTTATTATTGATATGAGAAGACAAAGAACACGAAGAAATTCAGCTAATTTTCCTGTAATACGTTCCCATATGTAATATATTCCCTTGACATGGAATGTACAAGGAATAAGGGGTAAAACTGAAGAGATCATTAAAGAAGTAAAACAACTTGGCCTCAACATAGTGACCCTCACTGAAACAAAGAAGAAGGGGGTTGGATCAGTAATGATAGGAGACTACATACACTTGTATAGCGGCGTACCAAAGGAAGAAAGAGCTAAGAGAGGAGTATCCGTAATTATTAACAAAAAGTTTAAAAGGAAAATTACCAGCTGGACTGCAATAGATGAAAATATCCTGCAAGTAAATATGACCCTACACCAAAAAAAAACAACAATACTAGCAATCTATGCCCCCTCAGAGGATGAGAATGCAACCACAAAAGACGAATTCTTTGCAAAATTAAACGAAGTTATTAATAGAGTTGGAAATAACCGAGAAATATTTTTATTAGGCGATTTTAATGGAAGAACAGGAAACAAGCGCCACAACAATGTAATTGGACCTTATGGAGAAGACGTCGTAAATGATAACGGAGAAAGACTTATCAATCTCTGTGAAAGTAATAGACTCAAAATAACTAACGGATATTACTGTCACAAAAACATACACAAATATACATGGTTTCAACCAACAAGGAATCTTAAGTCTATAATAGATTACGTGATAGTTAAACAAAATTCACAAATACTCATTAGAGATATTAGAGCTATGAGAGGAGCAGTATGCGGATCAGATCACCACATGGTCAGGGCAAAAATTGTTTTCCCATATAGATTAAAGGACAGTGTCTCATCAAGCCAAGACGAACAACTTTTAGAAAGAATTGATCTTCCTCAATACAATCTGTCCAGTTTAATTCATAAGAGCACCCGCACACTATATAAGACTCGAATGGACTCCAAACTTGACGAAACACTATATATATATTTAGGGATTCTACAGTATTCACTGCCTTCCCTCGCTCAACCGTTTCCATCTCTCTCTGTTGTTCCATTCTCCATGGTTTAGTCCTCTCTTACTCATGGCGTCGTCTACTTCGTTCCTCCAGGATTTTCGGGGTCGTCCTCTTTTCCTCCTTCCTATGGGGCTCCATTCGGTTATTCTTTTTATCCATCTGCTGTCGCTAGCTCTTCTTACATGTCCATACCACTTTAGTCTTTTTTGTTCTATATATGTTAGTATGTCTGTTTCTATTGATGTTCTTTGCTTTATTTCGTCATTACTTCTCCTATCCATTCTTGTTACTCTGCAGCATCTTCGCAGGCATTCCATCTCTGTTGCTATTATCTTACTGCTGTTTTTCTTGTTTATGATCAAATTTTCGGCCCCATATGTCATAATACTTCGCACTAATGTTTTATAAATCTGCGTTTTTGTCTTCATATTTAGGTGTCTATCCCACCATACTGAGTTAAGTTGTCGGATTGCTGTTCTTGTTTGTCCTAATCTTTGTGTAATTTCTTCCTCTGTTGTTGCCTTTTTCGTGATTATGAACCCCAGGTATTTGAATTTATCCTTTCCTTTGATTGTTACGTTGTCATCAATCTGTAGATCTTCTACGTCTACGAAACACTAACAAATACCAAATACATATATGAGAACATAATATCAAGTATTCATCAAACAGCACAGGAGGTCTTAGGAATCAAACAAAATAAAATTAGTAACAAGCTTTGGTGGAATGAAGACGTCGAAAATGCGGTAACAGAAAAGAAAAGATTATACCATAAGTGGTTGAATACAAAAGATGACGTAGACAAAGACCGATACAATGAAATGAAGAAGAAAACTAGAAAGATAGTTATGACCTCCAGAAATGAGATGTGGGATAGAAGGTGCAGAGAGATAGAATCCTATATTGGAGGACGACAATGCACTGAGGCGTGGAAGTTTATAAACTCTGTTAAGAAGCCGACTAACGAGAAAGTGATTCTAAATCCCATAAATCCCGAGGATTGGACACATTATTACAAACATCTATTAAATGAGAACAGAGACGAATTTAAAGAAGATATGAATTCATCAAGAATCGAAATTCTGGGAGAGCATATTACCATAGACATCAACATAGTTCAAAAAGCTATAGCAGGGATGAAGAATGGGAAAGCAAGTGGACCAGAGGGAGTAACTACGGAATTAATAAAGAATGGCTCAGAGAAATTACACAGAATGATCACGGTGATATTTAACGAATATATTAATGGACATCCAACACCAGATGAACGGAAAACAGCATATATGACCCCAATATATAAAAAAGGTGACAGGAGAAATTGTAAAAACTATAGAGGGATATCGGTCACAAGTTCAATGAGTCGACTATACGGTCGAATACTACGGGACCTGATAGAGGAAGATTATCAATCGTCTGAAGACGAAGAACAAGGAGGATTTAGAGCAGGTCGTTCATGTACAGATAACATCTTCTGTCTTAAACAAATTATAGAAAAGAAAATTGTGACAAATAGAGAGTTACATATGACTTTTGTAGATCTTGAAAAGGCATATGACACAGTCCCGCTAAATAAACTATGGGAAGTCCTGGACACATCAAACATACATCAAACATTGGTTAGTGCTCTCAAAGATCTATATTATAGTTCAAACTCCCAAATGAAATTCGGAAACCTCTTAGCTGAAAAATTTGCAGTTACTAAGGGTCTCAGACAAGGATGTTGTATCTCTCCGACTCTATTTAAGATTTATATCTCTGCAGCTCTGAAACAATGGAAAAGGAAAGTCAAAGGAATGGGTATACAATTGAACGATCAGGATTACATATATACTTTACAGTTTGCAGATGATCAGGTGGTGATCTCAAATGACAAAGATGACATGGAATACATGCTTAGAAAACTAATTGAAGAATACCAGAAATGGGGATTAAATATCAATTTAGAAAAGACAAAATACCTCTCAATTGGAGCTGAAGCAGAACAACTCGATATCGATGACAATCAAAAAATAAATCCATGCAACGAATATAAATACCTGGGCGTCATCTTCGACCGTAGTGGAAAAGACGAACGAGAAATAGAACATCGAATTGTACAAGCACGAAGAGCTATAGCATGTTTGAACGGAATTCTATGGAGTAAAGAAATATCAAAGAAAAGAAAATGGAACATCTATGAGACAATGGTTAAAACTAGCCTACTTTATGGAGCTGAGACATGGAGAATAACCGAAAAATATAAGAAAAAGGTCGAAGCCACGGAAATGGATGCCATCAGAAGATCGATGAGAATATCAAGAGCCGACAGAATACGGAATGAAGTGATAAAACAACAAATGGGTATAGAGGGCACTATAGTTGAGGATATTGAGAGAAAACAGCTCATATGGTATGGGCATGTGAGCCGAATGGGGGACGAAAGATTACCTAAAAAAACGATGATGTGGCAACCCCCAGAGAAGAGGAAACGAGGAAGACCACCACAGAGCTGGAACCTGGGAGTTAGGAAAGCGATTAGCGCTCGAAATCTGGACGAAAACCTAACTCAAGACAGAATACAGTGGCGTTTGGGAGTCGGACAACGTCGTAAGACGTTATAAAAACCGAATATATATATATATATATATATATATATATATATATATATATATATATACGTTCCCATATTATCTTTTTGTTTTGCTGTGCTATTCTTACGTATATTCCTGATACCCTTCTCCCTATCTCTTAACTTATTTCAATCACTACTACCTCGTAGCTAACTGCTACTTTTATTACTAAGATCTTATCAAAATTATACTTATTCCTAGAATTAATCTTATTACTACTATCATTATTACAGCCGCCAGCAATTCCATTCTTAAGACCTATTAATAAGTTTGACGATGTGTTCTCCATTTGACCTCATGGACCAGAAGCACTGAATGAATTTTTGATAGACATCAACTATAAAGAAGAATCAATCAAATTCATTATGGAAAAAGAAAATAACAACCCACTACTTGTACTGGATGTGTTAATCATAAATAAAGATAAGATAAGGTAATTCAGAGTGATATGATGAATTGTGCTGCTGTTTCAAATTTGTATAAGTCCAATTTTTTTTGACTGGTTCGGTCCGATTTGCTTTGGTTTGTCAGCGATTAAAAAAAAAACAAACTGTACTCATATTTCTCAGCATAAGTAAAACTTCTATCATCATTGTTTCAGGCAAATATGCTTACGTTTAATAAAAGGCAAAGAGGATCTGTGAAACCATTATCTGTAATCGCTTGCTGCAATGGAGAGGGTATGTCTCTACCTTCAGCATGTGTTTTAAAAGGAAAAAATGAAAAAGCCGAGTATAAGGACGGTATGCCGCCTGGTACCATAATTTTCATGTCACAAAAGTTGGCGTACGTAACAAGTGACATTTTCCTTCTGTGGCTAAGGAACCATTTTGCACCGAGAGAGTCTGAGGGAATAGTAGTGTTCGTTTTGGATGGACATTGCTCCCATTTCAACAGTGTGGATACATTATATTTTGCAGAGGAAAATAACATAATTTTGCTTTGTCTACCCAGCCACACGATCCATTATCTGCAGCCACTAGACAATGCTTGTAACTGCTACATTAAAATGAATCCAAACAGAAAAATTTCGAGACTAGTGTTTGGAGGACTGTTTAAAAAGGCATAAGTACCATCAGCTACGACATATAAACAAAATATCGGGATTCAAAAGTACAGAAATCATCCTATTTAATCCTGTGTCTATCCCCGAATATGCCTTTTTAACATCAGATTTAGATTAACAACATAAAAACAACGAGCGACATAAAAATAGACCTACTTCACCTCAAATGGGTTGTTCGCACTGGCAGCAAACCACGAATTCCTCAGAAAATCCAACAGCAGAAGTAAATAAAGATCTGGAATACGAACGCAGGCAAACTTCATTACAACTGGGCTGTGCTGAAAATCCACATGAAATTATGTATTCTTCATCAGAAGCACCAGATCTGACCTTTACAGTGGCAACAGAAAAATGTCAAATAACCCCTGGGAAACTCATGGATCATATTTCGGCAATACCTATCCTAGATAAAGTTACATTTGCAAGGAAGAATTTTAGAGCTCTAGCTGAGATTTTAAATTCTCCAAAAAACATCGCCAACCTACGAAACAGAAAACGACAAACTAAAACGATTGAGTCAGTGAAGAGTGCATATGCTAAAAGGAATATACACTTGCAAGACGATGATGACGATGTGGACGATAGAGATTGTTGTTGTGTAGGGTGTGATGAACTGTACAGTTACACTACGAAGGACGTGGATTGGATCAAATGTATTAGCTGCCAAGTTTGGATGCACGACGACTGTTCAAAATATGAATCCATGTGTGATATATGTTGTAAAAAGCAGGAAAAGCAAGTTCACAATTTCATCCCAAGTGCCTTCGCCATTTCCCCTTATGCATTGATAAAATGGTGAATTTAACAAAAATTAATATTGCTATTTTTTAAAAATTTGTAATGCCTTCAAGAAACTATGACACTATTAAGTTTATGCCAATATGTTTTGTGAAAGAAGTGTATTTTTATTTCGTTTAAATAAACAATTTCTTGTCTTATACAACGCTTAACTTTTTTGTCCACCATATCACCCTGATTTACATTACATAAGACCAACCCACACCAACAAATACCTATTTAAATTATCACTAAAACCACAACATCTTCTTCTTCTTATATATTTCTGCTATCTCAAATGTCGAATTTGGTTTCCAATGTTTTCTTTACTCATTTTTCCATGCATTTCTATTTTTGGTCATCGTCTTCAATAGTTTTTTCTTTATTCCTTTCTATTTCTTCTATCTATCCATTTTCTTTTAGGTCTTCCTTCTTTTTTTCTTCTGCTTTCCAATTCTAATATTTGCTTAGTAATTCTTTCGGGTTTCATTCCATTAATATATCCGAACAAAAACATTTGCTTCTGTCTAATGTACTCAGTAATAGGTTTCTGATAAATTCCGTCCCTTGCAACTTATGGTTGCACAACTCTTGTCGTCCGCTGCAAGAGAAATTACTATAGGCTCTATTCTGCTGCCAAGAATCGAAAAAGTTGTCAATCATCGAAAGATAATTTGACCAATAGGAATAAAACCACGTGATTACAATTTATACATCTAGCTTTGAGAACACGTCAAATTATATTGTACATGTTGCTATAATCGAGTCGTTCTCTATATCGCTCGCTATAATTAAAAAATTATCAGAAGCAAACTTAGAAAGTCTTTTGTTAGAGATTGCTGATAAGTGACTTAATATTATAATAATGTATTTTTTAATATCTGAACTGCATTACTTATTCTTATTTATACTTCACAAATTAAAACTAAAAATGACAAGTAATAGTAACAATAATGAGTTACTACTGTCTAAGATATTATTTCTTTATAAATTCAACTATTGCAAAAAAGTACAGGCCAAACCTTCAAAATGCTCACGTCCCATAAATTCTCGGTGAATCATAAAGTTTTACCTTTTTTACAAAGTGTGTCAATTAAATCTTAAAATAAAAATGTTGTACTTAAAAATCCATTAGTAACAAACCAGTTCCATCGTCTTTACACTGACGAATTAAAATAATAGTACAGTACTCCTGGTGGGATGATACCATTAGTACCGCCTTCAATATTAATTTCATGTAGTACTACCAAGTTAGTAATATAGAACTGAAATAAATTTATTATTTTCAACAACTGACATTCAAAAAATGACAAGTAAGATTAAAAATAATGAGTTACTTTATAGTTTAATGGAAATATTCAAGTATAGTCCTTAAAGAAACATATGGAAAAAAGAGAAAAATTAAAGCAACGGCTCTAATTATGCTAAACGAGACCAATTTTTGGTTATTGTGATACAGCTTGGGCAAAAAGTTTCTTATAAACGATATATTTGAAATTGAAAATCACACTTAATTTTCTCTTTTTTTTTCCCCCTATAATTTACTAAAATAAACGTTATAGAACAGGGACTTTCGGCCCTCGGTAATAATGTAGTCTTTCATTCTGCGTTTAAATTTTTCAAAAATACTTATTAGTTTTCTCACGATTCGAAAAAAATGAATTTTGCGCCTACACTCTTAAAAACGTCCTTATAACGTCCTATACTAGGAGAGCCACTCCAGACAGTTATACCATAACTCATTTTCGGCTGTACTTAAAAAAAAGACGAACATGATGCTGACTAAGTATTCTACTCAAATTTCCTAATAAATAACACTTAAAGTTGAGTTTTTTACACACATTCCAACAATGAGTCTTAAAAGATAAAAAGTCTCTACCAAAAACTTCACATCACTACAATTCAAAATACTTTCACGATTGATGGCAATACTTAGATCAGGTTTAGTAGAGCTTGCACGGGATGTAAATGACACAAATTTCGTTTTGTGAACATTGAACAGGAGCAAATGATTACTTAACCAATCAGAGAAGGTCTTCAGTGCATGTGTTATTTTATCTTGTAAAACGTTTATGTTCTTATCCCGATATAGCATTGCTGTTCATTACTACCTCTTTATGCGCGGTCGTTCGATACTTGTTCTGCTGCTTGGTGATTTATCTTTTGCTATTTTGACTATACAGGTCTCCCCCATTCTGCTTATGTGGTTATACCATTCTTTTTTTTCTATTTAGTGTTCATTCGTTTATACACTGTATGTTATATTTGCTTCTGTGTTCACTTCTCTTTCGATCTCTCAGAGGATTTCCTGTAATTCTTTTCAGTACTCTTATCTCTGGCGTTTCCAGTAGCCTTTGTATTGTGATTAAGTCTGTGTATACTTAATCTCTCACTTCTTTGTCTAGGTCTCCATAGCTGGACAGGGTAATTCCAAGGTATTTTATTTCCATCACTTGTTCAATGTTGATGCCATCAATTTCTATTTTACATCTGGTTGGTTCTTTACTGATTACTATTGTTTTAGTTTTCTGAGATGAGATTGCCGTATCAAATTCTTTTGCTCATATGTTAAATCTGTGGACCAGTCCTTGCCGACTACCTTCATTTGGGCTATTTTTACTTATTTGTTTCTCATTCTGTATCCTCTTCCTTTGTTGACAGTTTTGATGATTTTATTCATGATTAAATTGAAGATCATAGGGGTCAATCAAATCCCCCTGTCTTATTTCGCTACCTTTTTCTATAGGTTTGTAAGTTGTTCATATATTCTGACTTCCATTTTGTGTCTTGGCAGATGTTTTCAATAGTTTTTATGATATTTAGGAAACTTCTCTATTATACAGAAGATGGATTATATTTTTAAGTCTTACTGTGTCAAATACTTTCTTTATGTCAATCAGATACAGAAATGCTGGTCTATTATACTCTAGTGACTTCTCAGCAATTTGGTTTATGACGAATATTGTTCAGTTGTTGTTCAGCTGCTAAACTTATCCTCTGATTTATAAGTTCTTATAATTTTATTAATTACTGTTCTGTCATTGCTGTTCGACAATATATCAGTAATTCGTTTGGTATTCCGTCTTTACTTGCTGCTTTTCTGTTCTTCAGCTTTTCAAGTATTTTACGAACTCCTCGAAGTTCTCTATTTATGGTAATTTCTGGTGTTTCCGGTTCTAGCGTCGTTTGTTCTTCCTCTGCATAGAGCTTTTTTAGGTAGTCAATCCACGTATCCTTTTCTATGTGTTTTGGTTCTATTAGTTCCTTTACCTCAATTTTTGACCTCTTATAAAGCGTTATATTTCCTTTTGCAGACCACACAAATTATGTTCCAATACTTTCAAAGCATTCCAAGTGATCATTTTTTATTTTTCTTACAATTACATGTGTTTCATTTGTTATTGTCTTATAATTAAGTATTATAAAAGTGAAGGGGTGTAAGTGACATTTTTCTTAATATTGAGAAAACTGCATCGTTGAACTGGAAATCTTTTATTCTGTTTGGAGGTAAAGAGGTCTAAGAAAGATCTAAGTCTAACAGGTGCTGCTTTCTAGCGGCAAGTTACTTAGGCTCAAAGCCAACTATTAGTAGGGCGTGAAAGCGAAGAAATACAAGTGCACTTATACCCCTTTTCCACTGTGTCAGACTGTTGGTTGAGTTCGTTATAATTTTGGATGGGTAGTGGTATAGCTCCTCTAAAGAAATATTATTTTGTTTTTAAAGTAATACTTTAATGTAAACTGCAGCGTTTTACGTTATTATAAACAACTGTGTTTTTAAGAAGAGTTCGTTTCGGATTTGGAGGCCAGATAAGTGGAAAAAATAGGACTAAAATAGCAAGAAATTCAAGTAAGCTTACGTGGACAAAAAACACAATACTCATGAAGCAAAAAATTTACTAGAACTTAAAAATCATCATTGTATTGATAATATTTAACAATAACAAAGACATTTAATTTTTAAGAGTTTTGAGCTTTGACCACTGGAATCTCCAAACAGCTTTTCTAAATCGATCCATACATACTGAGCCTATAAAAAGAAAAAAAAAACTAAATGCAGTTAGCAACAAAGAGGTGTCATGTGTTTAAAATCTGGATGGTTTTGGAGTATGTAAACAGTTTATAATGAAAACTCTTGATATCTCCAACAAACGTTTACAAAATGTAGAAGAAAGCAAAAAAGTCTCCCCAGGCGTGTCATGCATAAACAAAAGAGGAAAGAAACCACCCCCGAACAAAATTTCTAAAAGGACAACAAAAGGGTATTAATAAATTCCCTAGGTACACAAGCCACTACACTAGAAATAAGACTCCGAAGAGGATGTATCTTTCTCAGGATTGTAATTTGAAAATATTGTACAAACTTTATTGTGATTTTTGTAAGTGTTACGATAATTATCCTGGCCTAAAATAACCGTAAATATTATGACTAATGTGTTCTGTTTTTAGATTTTACGAGAGTATTCTATTAGCCGGCAGAAATTTACCTGAATGAACCTTCCAGAAACGGTCGAGCCGATGTAAAAATACCCGTTTGCCTTACCGTTATAATTTCACCGCTAATCGAGAAGGCTGTTCGATGATTCTAGCGTAAAGGCAATGGCATATATAAAGGACATTTTATTTGGAAGAGACAGTTAATTCTGAACTCGCGCTCGCGAATTTGTAACGTACGGATATATATAAATTTGTCAGATAAGTTAATATAAATAAAGAAATAAATTAAATCCGTAAGTGTTATAAATATTGAACCTTTTAATAAATTCACAACAAATGGTGTCAGAGTGAGATCGAACATAAATTAGACTTATAATAATAATACAAGTGAATATAAAATAAATTGTGAAAATGGCTACGATTTATGAGCTGACAGTGACTAATTTAAGAAGACATCTTGAAGACAGAGAATTATCTTCCACCGGAAAAAAGGCTGAGTTAGTCCAACGACTAAAGAACGCTTTGCTAGAAGAAGGACTAGATCCAGAGACTTATATATTTGAAGACAAACATGATGCTGTCATCTCGTCGATTTCGAAATTGGAGAACAAAGTTTCTGACGATATTTCGAAAGTTTCTTCTGATGTAGCCAAAGTATCCGGCGACATCGCTTCTTTAGAAAGCAAAGTTTCTAACGAGATTTCTTCTCTGGAAAGCAAAGTCTCTGCTAACATCTCTTCGGAAATCTCTAAAGTCACTTCTGAGATGTCTGCCCTGGACGATAGAATATCTTCGTTAAAAAACCAAGTTGCTGCCGATATGTTGGCCTTCGAAGAAAAGATATGGAAAGAGATGGAAAAGAAGATGGAGGAAACCGGGACAGCAGAGAGAGGAAACAATCCAATTACAGTGGAGATAAAAGAAGACGAGACGAAATGTAAGTTGGAGACACGGCCGAAATTTGAAGGAAGTGGAGGTTCTATTCATGTTAAAGTCCCAACTTTCGACGGAAAATCATCATGGAACAACTACATGAAACAGTTCGAATCAGCCGCAAGAGCAAATGGATGGTCTGAAAAAGAAAAGGCGGTAAACCTGACTATCGCTCTTCGAGGAGATGCCTTAGATGTGCTTCAGACCATAGCAGTAGAGGAGACCGATGATTTCGAACAACTGAAGAAGAGGTTAAATATGCGATATGGCCACGAACATTTGGAGCATGTATATCAGTCGCAGCTTAAAAATCGTAGACAGAAGAAAGATGAGGCTCTTCAAGAATATGAGGTAGATATTGCCAGATTAGTACGATATGCTTATCCAACAGCTCCCGAAGACATGATGGAAAAATTGGCCGTTCAAACGTTTATTGATGGTCTTCGTGATCATGAAATGCAGAGAACACTACGATTAGCTCGTCACAAGACGCTGGTTGATGTCTTATCCGCCGCCCTCGAATACGAGTCAGCTACGCAGGCCTCTGGTGGGTACAGTAAAGTTAGGACTGTAAAAGAGGAAGGAGATGAAGATAAACTTGACCAGCTCGTTAATATGATGAAAAGCATGACATATAAGAAAACGAAGACCATCAGATGCTGGAATTGTGGCGAAATAGGACACGTGCGAAGCTCCTGTAAGCACCCTAGGTACGACGCAAATCAAGAAACTCACCATCAGGAAAACTAGAACGGGTCAGCCTTAGGGGGGCAGCTTCGACCCAGAACTTTTCCAAAGACCCTCTCATACTAATAGCTTCTTTGAAATGTCGTGAAGATAGTGTATATGTAGATGGAGACATAAATGGTAAAAAGCATACGTTGTTGGTGGATACCGGAGCGACCAGAACCATTATACGCCCGACAGTTATAAACAGCCGAAAGAAACTGTTACCAACGAGGTTGCGACTTCGGACCGCTACAGGTGAAAATGCTAACATTCATGGAGAAATCCAGGTACAATTGGGAATTGGAGCAGAAAAGTTCGTCCATACTGTTATAGTTGCTGACATCGAAGAGGATGTTATATTAGGAATGGACGTAATGAATATGCATGGATTCCAATTGGATTTTAAGAATAAGGTAATCAAAGTTGGCAACGAGGAGGTATTTCTCCATCCACATAATGACAACACTGTGCAAGCAGCCATTACAGAAGATACAGTCGTGCCTGCGAGAAGCGAAACGATCATAGTAGCGCGACTACAGGGAATTGTAGACGAAGGGAGACCTGTTATGATGGAGCCTTGGAACCACGACGATGAGGTTGGCCGTGGAATCATAATTGGAAAGGAATTGGTGACTTCGGCTAAAGAAATTCCTGTGAGACTTATCAATGTCAACGACTACCCAGTGACCATAAAGAAAGAGACAAAAGTAGGAACTTGTGTACCTGTGACATCCATAATTCGTCAGGCGACAACATCTGATAATTCCAACGACAAATTCGACCAAATGGTTGCAGTTGCAGGACAGTCTCTAAATCAGATGGAGAAAAGGAAATTAAGGGAATTTCTTCGGCAGTATCGTGATATTTTCGTACCGAAAGGAGGAAAGACGGGAAGAACTACCGTTGTTAAGCATAAAATTGATACTGGTAATGCTAAGCCAATTCGTCAAACAGCTCGACGATTACCACAGGCGAAGAGAGAGGAAGCTGAAACGATTGTTCAGGAAATGAAGAAAGACGGGGTGATAGAACCTTCTACGAGTCCATGGGTCTCTCCGGTGGTCCTGGTTAAGAAGAAAGACGGAACGACGAGGTTCTGTGTGGATTACCGTTTGCTGAACAACGTTACCAAGAAAGATAGTTATCCTCTGCCTCGGATCGATGACACATTGGACACATTGGCTGGAAGTAAATTGTTTTCTACTTTAGATTTGAAGTCTGGATACTGGCAGGTAGAAATGGACCCAGTCGATAAAGAAAAGACAGCCTTCACCACAGGATCTGGATTGTGGCAATTCAACGTTATGCCATTTGGACTTTGTAATGCTCCTGCGACATTTGAGAGGCTTATGGAAAATGTGTTGAGAGGGTTATCTTGGAAAACATGCCTGGTTTATTTAGATGACATAATCGTCTTGGGGGAGACATTCGAAGATCATTTGAGGAATTTAGAAAACGTTTTTAATCGACTTAAAGCTGCCCAATTGATGCTAAACCCCAAAAAGTGCCAGCTATTTCAAGGTAAAGTCAATTATCTGGGTCATATAGTCAGTAAAGAAGGAGTGGCCGTGGATAAGGGAAAAATCGATTCCATTAAGGAATGGCCAAAACCAACTGACAAACATCAAGTGAGAAGTTTTCTTGGACTATGTACTTACTACCGGAGGTTTATTAAGAAGTTTGCAGATATCGCTAAGCCATTAACGCGACTTACAGAGGAAGCAAGAGAATACCGCTGGGATATAGACTGCCAAAATGCCTTTGAAACGTTGAAAAAGCATTTAATAACAGCACCAATTTTGGGGTATCCACTGCCAGAAGGAGAGTTCATCTTAGATACGGATGCAAGTAACGTGGGAATTGGAGGAGTGCTGTCTCAGATTCAAGGAGGACAGGAACGAGTCCTCGGATATTTTAGTAAAGTCCTTTCAAAACCTGAGCGGAATTATTGCGTCACGAGAAGAGAACTTCTGGCAGTAGTGAAATCAGTAGAGCACTTCTATCAATACCTCTATGGAAGGAAGTTTTTAATCCGAACCGACCATGCCGCCCTTAAGTGGTTGATGCAGTTTAAGAATCCAGAGGGTCAGATAGCCAGGTGGATCGAACGACTCCAAGAATACGATTTTAAGATTGAGCACCGAGCCGGAGTTAGCCACAGAAACGCTGATTCTCTTTCCAGAAGGCCATGCCCAGCAGAGTGTCCTCACTGCAACAAAACGGAATCCAAGGAAGCAGCAGTGCTAAGAACGACGATTGTCAACGACGACTGGACGCCTACTAAGATAAGGGAAGAACAAGAGAGAGATCCAGTTATACAGAAAATCCGAAAATGGAAAGAGGAAAACCGTCGACCACCTTGGCAGGAAATATCAAACCTATGCTCAGTAGTTAAGACGTATTGGGCCCAGTGGGACTCATTTATCATCGAAGATGGCTTGCTCAAACGAGTCCTGGAAAATGATGACGGTTCAGAGAAAAGAAGACAGTTGGTGATCCCAAAGAGCAGAATAGCCTAAGTACTTCGTCAGTTACACGACAGTCCATCGGGAGGGCATTTTGGTGTAAGGAAAACCCTTCAGCGAATTCGGGAACGGTTTTATTGGATGAACAGTTCCGACGACGTAAAAGACTGGTGTAAGAAATGTACTATTTGTGCTACGAGTAACGGGCCTCACCGGAAAAGGAGAGCTCCTATGAGACAATATAATGTTGGAAGCCCGTTTGAAAGAATAGCTTTGGACATTGCAGGGCCATTTCCAGAAAGTGAAAATGGGGGCAAGTACATGTTGGTAGTAATGGATTACTTCACTAAGTGGGTCGAGATTTATGCACTTCCAGACCAGAAGGCCGCCACCGTTGCAGATAAGTTGATCCAAGAATATATCAGCCGATTTGGAGTGCCTTTGGAGATCCATAGTGACCAAGGCAGGAACTTTGAAAGTGATCTATTCCAAGGAATATGTGATAGACTAGGCATGAAGAAAACAAGAACTACCGCGTATCATCCGCAATCGGATGGTATGGTAGAACGAATGAATAGGACAGTTGGCAAGTATTTGACAAAGATGGTGTCCGATCATCAGCGAGACTGGGACCAATACCTTCCGTTCTTCACAATGGCCTACAGATCTGCTGTTAACGAATCAACGGGCCAGACACCAGCCAGAGTCCTATTCGGACGCGAAATGCGACTACCTTGTGATCTAGAATTTGGGTGTCGACCTGGAGAAGATGTAGCAGGTGAAGATTATGTGATCGAATTACGAAGAAGAATGGACGATGTACATGAGTTGGTCCGTTCCCACCTTCAGATCGCTAGCGACCGAATGAAGAAACGGTACGATACACAAGCCGAAAAGGGTTGCTTTAAGAAGAACGACAAAGTATGGCTGTATAATCCCAAGAAGCGAAAAGGTTGTTCTCCCAAATTGCAGCAGTTTTGGGAAGGTCCATACCTCATCATGGAGAAGATCAACGATGTCATCTACCGAATAAGCAAGATTCCGAGGGGAAAGCCGATGATAGTACACCATAACCGGCTGGCGTCTTTCGAAGGTGACCACGACGTAGATGAAGAAGTGGAAGTAAACCAAGTCCAAGACGTGTCTGACCTCACGTTTGAGGAATTCATGGGTGCCTATGGAGGTACCGGTAAAGCAAGACATGGTGTTACCACTGAAGAAAAGCAAGATCTACTCGCGCTCCCCGATGACTACTCGCTGGCCCTTACCATCCCAGCCAGTATCAAAGACGCACCAGGGTTGGCATCCGTCTTTCGAAGGAAGTTTGGTCGAGTTGCAGAACTTCAATGCCAGGTGCCAGCTCCCGGTAAAACCTTGAAACTCCAAGATGCATCACGTTACCTTTTCTACCTGGTAACAAAAGACACTGCCCGTGACCAACCTACCTACCGAGATGTGTGGGAAGCCTTACTTCAATTGAGAGAGCACGTACTAGAGTCCGACGTGCAAAAGTTAGCCATGCCAAAGTTGGAGTGCCGCCAATTAGATTGGAGGGTTATCCGAAATATGGTGGAGGAGATCTTTAAAGACACCGAAGTCCAGGTGTTAGTCTGTTGCAATCCGCATAGTTACTGGTGCGGAGAGAAAACCGTCCCTTGTCATTTTTATACAACTGGAAGTTGTAAAAGAGGGTCCAGTTGCCGATACCAGCATACAGTTCCGGTTTCAGTCCCGACAAGGTTCCAGGAGGAACCATCTTTTAAGAGGGGGGCAATGTTACGATAATTATCCTGGCCTAAAATAACCGTAAATATTATGACTAATGTGTTCTGTTTTTAGATTTTACGAGAGTATTCTATTAGCCGGCAGAAATTTACCTGAATGAACCTTCCAGAAACGGTCGAGCCGATGTAAAAATACCCGTTTGCCTTACCGTTATAATTTCACCGCTAATCGAGAAGGCTGTTCGATGATTCTAGCGTAAAGGCAATGGCATATATAAAGGACATTTTATTTGGAAGAGACAGTTAATTCTGAACTCGCGCTCGCGAATTTGTAACGTACGGATATATATAAATTTGTCAGATAAGTTAATATAAATAAAGAAATAAATTAAATCCGTAAGTGTTATAAATATTGAACCTTTTAATAAATTCACAACATAAGGAAGAAATACGGGAAGAACTTGCAAAGAAAAGCTTTTACAGTGTAATTTGAAAATATTGTATAAACTTTATTGTCATTTTTGTAAGGAGGAAATAGGGGAAGAACTTGCAAAGAAAAGCTTTTACAGGAATATTTTTAATACTCAGTTCAACCTTAGTTTAAAAAGGGCAAGTGCAGACTCCTGTGATAAATGTGACAAATTTCAAAATAAAAATAAATCATGGTTTGGCAGAAGAAAATGCTTTAGCTCAGACAAAAAAAGACTTTTACTTGTGTAAGGCAGAATCCGTATGAACAGCATAAGATGAGTGTTATAGCCTAAAGAATGCTAGCAAGTTGCGATCATCTTCTACTTGCCAAAAACTATGCCAAGTCCTGATGTGTCAACTTCTAAAGCATATTATTCAAGGCAACTATAGACGAATAACTTAGGGGTTCATAACCTTCAGACTGGAATGACCCATTTCTTTATGTGGCAGAAAGGTCAGGCGTCACGTGGATGTCAGAAAATATTATCTTATCTCCTAAAATATATCAGAAGCCTTCCTCCATCTGTGAAACACATAACTGCATTTAGCGACACTGTGGAGACCAAAATAAGAGTCATCTAACAGTCAAATTTTAGCTCTACATTGTCAGAAACACTAATATTCAAACAGTAGATAATCGCTTTTTTATAAGTGGCCATTCTTATAACAAGTGTGGTCAAGACTTTGGTTTGATAAAGTTTAAAAAAAAGAACCAAAAAGGACGTATATGTACTTTAACATTGGATGGAAATTGTAACTTCTACAAGTAGAAAGTAGAAAGTAGAAAGTTGTTTACAGTGCAGATGGAAAATGACAACTTTTTAGACTTTCCAACGCATGCGCCATAGTTCAAGAAGAGCGTTAGTGAAATACAGAGAATGTAGTGGTAACAATTTCAACAGGACAAACCTTTAAACGCTGTTTTACAAGAAAACAGCTGGAGGTATCGTAGAAGAGTTTAGTGAGCTATCAAAGCCGACAAAGGGCCTCTCATTAAGCAAGCTAAATATTCAAATCTTCAACAGTTCGTCAACTACGTGCCATGAGTTTTTTATAAATTTGCGACATGATGACCAACAAAGTGGAGAACTAGCAAACTTAGAAGGAGCAGATGTCGAAAATGACGATTTGGATCACCATTACGACACTGATATCGATGAATCATGATTCAATTATGTATTAGTGTTATGGTGAAGAATAAATTTGTACAAAAACTTTATGATCTTTTTACATTTTTCTCCTTTGTGTTGCATTTCTTAGAAGTAAAAGTGTGCAAGTGCTACTTAGCAACCTAAAAATAGCTCCAAAATGAGTTAAGTCAATAAAATTACGATTTTTTGTTACAAATAATAATAATAATGCCTACAGTTACTTAATTGGAGAAGAAAAACTAGCATTAAAAAATCATGGCAATTACAGTGAAAGCTCAATTTTGAACGGCGTTTACTCAAAATTTACTTTTTGTCACTTATACCCCTTTCTTCTAGAGTCCTCAATTATTGTATGCCTCTTGTGTTTTAGTTGACATGTATTTCAGGTAAGCTTTTTTCTTTTCGTTACATTTTTCCTTCACTTTTGTACAAAACCATGGAGTTCTTCGTCTTGGAAACGATTTATTTTCATTTATATTTCTTTCACCAAGAACTTTCTTGGCCGAGGCTTAGATATTAGACTTAATTTTTGCCCAGCTTTCTTCAACTCCATTACTTTCTGTGATATATGTGTTTTTGCTTTTTTCTGTTATTCTTTGAGGGAATAGGTATCTTGTTGAGTCATCCTGTAAGCTTTCGACTTTTATCTTTGAGGCGTATTCTGGTGTTTTGTTATCACATATATGTATATGAGTTTTTATTCGAATTTTGCACAATTCCAATTTAAAACCGCTTCCTATTTCTATTGATATTAGTGCTCTTATATCCAAGATTTGAGAAAGGTGTAACTCTCAAATCGACAGAATATAGTCTATCATAGATCTTTGTCCTCTAGTGTTTTCAAAAGTGTATTTGTATTACTCTTCACTATATCCCTTCATTATATCGCTGTTTTATTTCTGGACCTATATCATTGCCAACAAGGGCATTAAAATCACCCATAATGATTATATTTATCATTTGGGGTCTCGTTTATTACAGTCTGAAGGTATTCGTAGAAGTTTGACATCCAGTTTAACTTACTATTGTTTCAAAGATATATTTAAATTCTTGTACTTGGTGTAAAAATTTTCTGTGTACCAACAGGGCAAGTTCTTCTTTGGCTCTAGTTTCTTTCGCAACACCACTGTAAATTATCACATAGTCATCCAGCATAATTTGACCCTTTCCTTTTCCTTCGTTTCTTGTAGTGCACATACATCTATATTTTTTTCGACAAGCTCTTTTGTAATTTCCTGCTCTCTTGTGTTTAGAGACTTTACGTTCCAAGTCCTGATGCGAAGTATATTTTTTGTTTTCCATAAATTCGTTGTTCTCTTTCTCGCGGTAAATCTCGTAATGAAATCATTCGTGTTTCTAGGCATAATCCTGTTTATATGCGCTGTATAGTTTTAAAGATTATCAGTAGGGTGCTATCCTGACTGTAGACCCCCTCCTCCTTTATCCGGGCTTGGGGACGACAACAATTCTGTCGAGCTGCTTGATCCACCCAACAAAACTGCAGGCGGAGTTATACATATTTCTTGAAAAAAGAAACCAATAAATGCCTAACTACTTTATTTAAACACTTTGACAATCACAAGCAAAAAAAATCCAATAAAATTTGTCAGATTAATGCCACTCTCATAATTACTTTGAGTATTTTTAATTACTTTCTCTTCAGCGACGTAAATTGGGATGACGACGTAGGTGGCAACTCAGAAACCACAGAAATGTAAAATTGCCGGGAATGCCGATAAGTACTTAATCGTCGACGAGTCATCAGGAAAATTAATTTTCAGTGAGTGTCGACAAACCTTTCAATCAACGGACACAAATTATTCGGACGTATTGATCAATAATTAAGCTAATCGCCTCGAAAACACTTCACTTGACCGTTTGTAGGACAGTACACGACCACGCGTTTCACACAATACAACTGTCACCACAATTACATCCACGCAAAATTTAATAAAAACCTAATGAAAAGCATTACATAAAACCAATCTACTTCAAATAAAGGCGATCTAACAGAAGAACGCAATTTTCAAAAATAATATCTGATCCATGTTAATGTACTTATGAACGATTACATTAAAAAAATTTTCATCATTACACTGTGAGGATTTATGAGATGGAATTGGTATGTCTCACGTCTCATTAGCGCGCGTATTTTATTCTGTGGGGATCATATTTTAGGTAAAATTTTACCTCTAAAATCTAATAAATAACATAAAAAACTCATTGTCTCCAAGTAAGAGATGAAGTGCTTTCAAATCCTCCCGCTTTTTAAATTTAATGTCTGTCTCGTCCCCCCCTTTTAAGTGTTTCTGTGTATTTTCTGTGTGTCTTAAAGTGTCCTTAATTTTTAATTTTTTAACTTTAAATACTGGACTTTACAACCATTTGCCACATATTACAACAGAACTTTATCAAAGAAATTTGATAATTACAAGTTGATAGAATTGCACATCCACACAATTTGTACATCTAATCTCATTCATTGTCTCACAACTGTCACCTTCAAAAATAAAATCTCAATAAATAACACACATTTCATAAATATATCTCTAGAATAAATATAAATAACTTTTAAATAACTCAATGGTATAGAACATTACTTTCATCAAACAAACAATTACATTACACCTATCTCTACTTCATTGGATAAAATCTGTCTCTTCAAGAACTTCTCCGTTTACTGTCAAACAATTACAATAGCAGACTTAAGTTCTCCAATCAACAATACAGGATAGTTTGAACCATGTTCTTTCAACCATCAATTAATAGAGTACCGGCATTTAATTACGACATTTTAAAATTACAATAGTTAATAAATTAAATAAGCTCGACTGACGATGCTTAAGTTTTCACTTTTACTTTTGAGAACAAAATTATTTGCAAAAACTAGGTATACATGTGTGAAGCCAATAAATCTATGGGTAAAACCCTTTGAATGTTATTAAATTGGTTTCATATTACATTATTGCTGATAATTTTATAGGATCGGATGTTTAAGTTTTAGACATATTCACTTCATGGCTACGTATAACTCCAAAACTGGGGTTGCTGGCCCTGGGAAGTAGTCTCTATAAGGATCTTAGAACCTTCATTGCTACTTACCTATCATACTCTCAATCATACTATAGATTGTCTCAAAGTGACTAGTCTGTACAGGGTAAATGCACAACATCGATGCCATACTTCTTTGCAAACTTGTATTAAAATAAACGTCACTTCTTACTACTTATCCTAATCCTTTTTTTGTGTTGAGGGTAGCTTAAGTACTAATGCCCACTAACGACCCTGCCTGGCTTCCTTCTGTCAGTGGTTCTCAAACATAAATAATATTTGCTACGACATACTTGGGTTAAATTAAAATAAAATAGAAATTAAGAAATGCCTTTTATTTATGTCACACAAGCAGTTTGTTTTTAATTCTACAGTATGTGCTAGCGATACAAACCATTTGTTTATAGATTTAAATAAAATCGAATAAAATAAAACTGAAATATAAAGAGACATTTTATTTATGTATTGTTCCGTTCAAAAGTTAAGGGAGGAAGGACTTTAAACCGCACTGCACATGTTGGCAGTAACAAAACGTAGAAATATCCGAAAATAAAACTAATAAATAAGTTGAAAATGAAAGAAGTCATTGTATTTAATTTCGTGTGTAAGTCATCGTAATTGTACATTATTATATTTAGTTTCCTTTTCTGTCAATCGCTGTCACATTTAGTTTCTGCTTCACTATCATCATCATCATTATTATCGTCACTGTCATCACTATCTCCGTTATTTATATTTATAATAATTGGTTCGAAATCATCCAACAAATTGTCAATTTCCCACATTTTTCTTTGTTGCTATTACGTGGTTTACGTAGTTTTTCCATTTCTCTGGCGTAATGACCTGGTACGCTGCTTTAATTAAATTTCGCATTTCAGCTTCTTTAAAATTCGCGTTGCGTCCAGCTACATACTGTTTCACTTCACTCCAAACCATTTCGATGGGATTGAGATTACAGTGATAGGGATCTATCTCCTCAGAATCTTTACATTGTGCTTTTTGGCAATATCTTCTATTATGTAACTGTCATATTTTGCTTTGAAGGCTTTGACTACATCAAGTAACTCGCATTTTAGGTAGTCTTTTTCAAAAAATAGGACCTTTGACAAAAGCCATTCTTGAATATATTTTTTTAGTGTTGAACTGTTGGGAATTTGTTCTGACTTTCTGCTGTGATAGCAGGCATTGTCCATTACCACAACAGTTTTTTCTGGCAAATTTAGCAATTAGCTGTTTTTGAACCAATCTTCGAAAGTCGGTCCATCCATTTCGTCGTGGTAGTCCTGAGTATTTTTCTTTGCCAAAAACGTGAGCTCTGCTCCTTCAACAAATCCACTGGTAGATCCTGCGTGCAATAAAACTAACCGTGCAGCACGAGCTGTTGGAGCTTTTAATCCTGTTGTCAGACCACGAACAGAAGCATCGCGATGAGATGTAATTGTTTTATCAACCCATTCTTTTTTCACACTGTGCCCGATATTTACCCATGATTCATCCAAATACACTATGTTGTATCATTCTGCACGGTATTTACGAATTGCGCGTAAGTAATGATGACGCCACGAGATGATTTCTGGTTTTTGAATCAAAATTGAATTTCTGCCACGTTTTATAAACACAAAATCCATATCACTCAGCAAGCGATGTAGCGTGGCCCGTGAAAAGTTGGGCAAAGTTTCTTTGACATTTACAACAGCTAATATGATGTTTATTGTTGGTGGTATGTTGTCACGAAAGAATTAATGAACTATTCTACGAATTTGGCCCCTGACACCTTCATCGTACTTGTTGTCACGAGAATTACCAACCTTTCGCTTCTTGGGCCTGCTCTTTGGAGATTGTAATCCAGCAGGTGATGAATATTCCTGTCGTATGCGAAACCGAGTCTTTTTGCAAACACCACTCATTTTTGACACTTTCCCAATTACACTTGATACAGAATCGTTGTTATCCTGATAATATTCATTAGTATCTGCTTCTCTGAAAGTTTCAGAGCTTTTCCACGTTTCCATTAAACAATTTCCTCCATTTTGCGGTAAAAATTCGGCGTCAAATATAACAATAGCCAACAACAGAAAATAACAGCACATCACAACAACAGCCACCAACAAATAATAACAATAACGAAACAGTAACAGTACATCCAAGATGGTACAAATAATCGTAACTCGAATATGTTTACGCGCTCCGAAGAACAAATACAGACTAATTAAGGCCATGGATGTATCAAGCTTTTAAACATATTCTGTACAAGAATTACTCTAGTTGCTTCTTAATTACTGAATAACTTGGAAGAAAGTATTTGCAGTTGATATCAACCAAAATTACAAATTCCTTACACATTATGGCATTAATTAGTACCGCAGGGACATAAATAACATTTTAAATTTGGCAGTGAGTAGAAATTACCGGAATTATTTTAAACTTTGAAACAAATGTTTATTTAATGCACATTTTATTATACTACTGCTAATAATAAAAGATAAAAGTTGATAAGTTACTATTACAAACAAATAATGTATATTATGTAAAATTATTACCAAACGATATTTGTAAATTACATAAAATTGTACGTGAGGACTTGTTGAGAACTCCTGGTTTATTCGGTTTATTTTGAAAGATAGACAATAGAGAACGCCATCGCTCACTGCATAAAACTGGCAACGTCTTGGCGAAATTCCCATAAGGTTAGCATTGAATATCTTACCCTGTACAGACTAGTCACTTTGAGACAAAGTATAGGTCAATTTTCTCTTCATTCTCATTTACACCTAACCTCAATACCAAATTTGTCTCCCATGCTAATCCAATCTTTTACCAAACCAAATCAGCCACACCTTTTAGTAAATTAATTAAATGTATTTTCATCTGAAATTGTGGTTAATTTCCAAAAAAAATAGTAAATAATATTAAAATGCCACAAGAAAATAGCTTCTGAAAAATAAATAAATAAAACATAAATAATTATTGTATAAACATTTTGATCGTATAAAGTTCAAGACTTTATGTTTGAAATTGCAGTTTTATTCTTTTTATATTACAACAATGTATCATAAGAGAAACACAGGAGTTCTTTCGGTATGATGGTTATTTTTTATTTACAAAATGACCTCGTGGAATATGGGGCACGTTTAGGGTTTGCTCACATCTTTAGCCGAAATATTGAGGTTATAAATATTTAATTCGTGTAAGAGGACACGTCGGGAATTCTAATAAAGACTTCTGGAAAGAGACGTTTAAACATGTTTCTTTTCCGTGCAATAACTGTGACTGAAATCTTAATAACGTACATTTGTTGAGCGATTCTATTCGATATATTAAGCGTATAATATCGACGGAAGTGAATAACTTGATGGAGCACTTATAATATTTTGTTTTTATATACATAATAAAAAGGTGAGAAAAGTGGGATCAAATACAGAGTGAATCGCGATTTTTTACCAAAAACAATATCAATCGTGGTGATATGTATATATACTTATTAAGATGGTTTGGTATATTAATTGTTATTTACTAGTTAATTGTTATATAGACCAGGTGGTACGAGGTTTGTATTTTGTATTTGTTTACAACCTTTCGACACAGATGTAACCTCAATATTTTTTTAACATAAATCGAAAGTTTCTTTGCGATACAACAAGTGTAGATACATTGAATTTTTGAAATTAGCAAGTCGGTCGAAAAGTGGACCGTAGCCGAGAACATTTGCTTTGCTCGGAAAAGATATTTAAGACGGTGACGCATACATTTGCAGGGATTGCAAATTGGCAAATCTAGCGAGTGTCAGTAGCGTACTGTAGTGCACAGTGAGCATGTGTGATTTTTGATACGATATTATAGTGAACAGTGGAAAGTTTCCACTGGAAACTCGTAGATAAAGAATTCTATTATTATTGTTAAATATATTTAAATATATTTCGTTATTTAGAGGTGAGTACATTAAACAGTTAGCTGTGAAATTTAGATTTATTGATTTGTCAAAGGTACTTCTTATCTTAAATGAAATCATGAAATGACAAGTAACACATTAAACGCATTGTAAAATTTAATACAAAACTATTAAGACTTAGATGTCTAATAAAAAAAAATCAAGAATTAATTATTATATTGTAATAAAGCAAAACCATTACATAATACTTGATTTTTAATCTAAAATTCAGTAATTAATTATTCTATTATCAAATATTTTTTATTAAAAAAATTTCAAAAAATATGTAGAACGGGGGTCGGCAAATAATTTTAAAAAGGGTACTGTTAAAAACTTTTATCGCCATATTTAAGTTAAGATAAGAAATATTGTTCATTATGTCCTTTCAATTTTTGTTCAAGTTTACTGGGTAATAAAGCAACATTCAATAATAAAAATACTTTAATTGACATTTCATTGACATTGTTTAATACAGAAGTTAAAACATGTAATAAATAATAAAATTCGGCAATATTAATGAGAGTATATTTTCGTCCTTATAGAAATAAAAATGGATGCAGCTGCTGGCGCAAGTACCACAAAATCTCATCGGCACAAACCACTCTCAAAAGCTGAGAAACAAATCGTGTGGAAAGTGTATGATGGACTTAAGAAAACATATCCTACAATGAAAGCTGTAGATCGCTGTTCGATTTTAACAGGGGCGTCAACCTAGAAAGTGGAGCGGATTGTGCGTGAAGTAAAAATCACAGAAACTTTAAGTGCGCCAAAAACTCGCAAGCGTGGACGAAAACCTCTCGATTTAAACGAAACGCAAATGAATTTAATCCGGAGGACTGTGTATACATTCTTTTTAGAAAATAAGCCTCCAACGATTAAAAAAGTTAAGGCCAAGTTACTGGAAAACGATATGATTCCTCCAATGAGCCGTGAAACCCTAAGAACAATTTTACATAAGTTGAATTTTCGGTATATGAAACGGTCTCGGCAATCAATTCTAATAAATAAAGAGGAAATAGTATCATGGCGACGAAGATATCTGCGCACTATTAGGGATTATCGTGTTTCTAAAACAAAAATTTATTATCTTGATGAAACTTGGATTAACGCCGGGCATACAGTTTCCAAAATTTGGCATGATACGACTGTAAAAACTCCTCGACAAGCATTTATAGAAGGCTTATCAACAGGGTTACAAGCACCATCAGGCAAAGGTCAGCGTCTTATTGTAGCTCATATCGGTAGCGATACAGGTTTTCTGCAAAACAGTGCTCTCGTTTTTGTATCAAAGAAAACTGGCGACTATCATGAGGACATGGACGCTGCATGCTTTGAAAAATGGTTCGAAAACGTTCTTTAGCATATCGAACCTAATTTAGTGGTAGTATTAGACAATGCATCGACTTGTTGAACGAATTCCTACTATGAGTGATAGAAAAACAGTTTTACAAAATTGGTTAAGGGAAAAATCCATTCTATACGGCGAGGATATGGTTAAAATGGAGCTAATGACTATTATTAGACAACATCGTGGTACATATCGTCAACATATAATAGATACAATGACTAGACTTCATGGCATTGCCGTCTTAAGACTACCACCTTATCATTGCGAATTAAACCCAATAGAATTAATTTGGGCACAAATGAAAGGATGTGTAGCTCGGAAAAATGTCACTTTTAAAATTAGTAATGTCCAGCGCCTCTTGCAAGCCAGTTTGGACAATATACATTCAACTGATTGAAAGAATGCAATAAGTCATGTTATTAAAGTAGAAGCCGATATGTGGAGGTTGGACGCCATGGTGGATAATGTTATTGAGCCTGTGATAATACATTTAGGATCAAATGATTCAGACATTCCAACAGACAGTTCTGCAGAATCAATGGAGTAAGATGATTTGCAAAATTATGGGGTACATATCTTCTTCTTCTTTTTTGTAGACTTGACTGTCTGTTTTTTCAATGTGCCTCCAGTAATTCCATCGTTCACCTAGTTTTCACACTGATCGTCTTCCTATTGGGTAACCGTCTCTCGCCGTCCTTACTACTCTATTTATTGTCATTCAGTTTATGTAGTCGTTTCATTCTACCTATTTTTTATCCAGTTATTAATGTTGTCCACTTTGCATATCTGTCTTCTATCTAACACTTCTAGCCCTAACCCATAATGTTTTACCATCGATTTTTCTAAAGGTTTTTATCTCTGCTGTTTCTAGCATTCTTTATGTCCTCTCTGTATCAGGTCGTGTTTCTGCCGCGTATGTAATTATTCGTCAGCTGACTCTTTTGTAAATTATGCCTTTATCATCCATACTGTTTCGAGCTATCCATAGCTAGATAGACGAGGTACATACGTGCTTTTAAAATTAATTGAACCAGTCATTTATCAGTGTTGTGAAAAAAACTTATTACTCTTATAGTAATACAATCTCATTTTGATTCGTCTTCTTAGTCAGAAACAGACTCTGATTGAATATTGCATTGTGGATTAGGCCTATTGGGCACCACATAAAAATAAAACGCACCGATAACTTTACCTCATGGGTGGTGTGGAAACAAGATAATTAGAAAGGTTTTAACTGCGCCTCCTGAGATTATTAAAAAGTTAGTTCAGTTATTATTAATTAATTAGTTCTAAGATTTTATTAAGGTAAATTCATGAAACAAAATGAAAAATCCTTAAAGTTAAAACATCTTAAGGCTTTTATAATTACAAAAAAAATCACAAATTCGGTTGCCTCTAAACTGGAGTCATTTTATCTTAAAGTTATCAGTTTCTTACGTGGTTCAGTTGACTTTGAATATACTACAACAGTGTGTTTATAAAAATTAGTATTTTAAAAATTGAAACCGCACTCTATGCATAGTAAGTAGTCAATAGGTCTAAATTAGATAAGTGACTTCTTCTTCTTCTGGTGCCTATCCGTTACGAATGTTGGCAATCATTCTGGCAATGATAATTTTATTAGCTGCTGCCTTGAAAAGCCCTGTAGTGGATGTCGCAAACCAGGTCCTCAAGTTCTTGAGCCAAGATATTCTTCTTCTTCCGACGCCTCTTTTACCATTCAGCTTCCCCTGCAAAATACATTTTAACAGGTTATATTTAATTTCATTTCTTGTGATGTGGCCGAAATATTCTAATTTTCTTCTTTTCACCGTGCACATTATTTCCTTCTCTTTATTAAGTTTTTGGAGTATTTTGGCATTTGATATTTTGTCCATCCATAATAAGAATTCTTGTAGATGTCCACATTTCGAACGCTTCCAGTCTCTTCGTTGTTGCTTCCGTTAGAGTCCAAGACTCTACTCCATATAACAAGATGGAGAATATATAACAACGGAGGAGTCTGAGTTTCAGTTCTAAATTTAAATTGTGTGATTTGAACAGCTTGGACATTTGGATGAACGCTGCCCTGGCTTTTTCTATTCGAGCTTTTATTTCTTGGGAGTGGTCCCACTGCTCATTTAATGTAGTGTCAAGGTACATGTATTTTGGCACACGTTCTACCACTTTTTGGTTGATGGTAAACTGTACCCTCCCAATTCTTTCTTTGCTGATTATCATGACTTTAGTTTTAGAAGTGTTAATTTTTAGTCCATAAGTGACTATTGTTCTATAAAGATGACAACTGTATTCTTTATTAAACACGTAAATTCATTTTTTAAGAATTTTACAATATCTACAACATAATCCGTTATTCTAAGGGTATACATACTAAATATTTATGTCTATTCGGATATGCCACGGATTGATGGAATTTGATGGAATGTATATATTTTATGACTTTATTTCGGTTGTCTGATATATAACAAATTAATTACTTAAAAGTAACACGCGTACTGTCGTTGACACTACCGTTGGCTAACTTTACTCAATGTCACGGTTAATACGAAGGGCAATCAGAAGATTTTCAAGCGGTTACAGTCGGTGTTTAGGTCTTGTAAACCTCATATTATAAACTGCACCTGGTACAGTATTTTGACCAAAATTAAATGATGAGTGAAAATGAGTCACCGTCTTCATTTTCTTGTCCGAGTTTAGCAAAATTTTCAGCCACATATGTCATAATACTAATGTTTTATAAATCTGTGTTTTTGTCTTCATATTTAGGTGTCTATCCCACCATACTGAGTTAAGTTGTCGGATTGCTGTTCTTGTTTGTCCTAATCTTTGTGTAATTTCTTCCTCTGTTGTTGCCTTTTTCGTGATTATAAACCCCAAGTATTTGAATTTATCCTTTCCTTTGATTGTTACGTTGTCATCAATCTGTAGATCTTCTATGTCTTCTTCGCTTGTAGATAGGTACTCTGTTTTCGCGAGGTTAATATCTAGGCCAGCCTTGGTATATTCTTCTTGTAGTTTCTTCATCATGTAGCTAAGGTCGTCTTGGTTTTGCGCAATCACTACTTGATCGTCTGCAAAGCTTAACGTATATAGGTATTCGTTCCGTACCGGTACTCCCATGCCTTCACATTTTCTTTTCCATGTAGTCAAGACTTTCTCTAAGTATATTTTAAATAGGGTTGGAGATGTGGAACAACCCTGCAGGAGCCCTTTTGTTGTGGTGAAGTCTTCTATGATTCTTGTTCCCATTTTAATGGACACTTTATTTTCTTTATACAGAGCTTTTGTAGCTTCTATGAGTTCCGTCTGTATTTCCAATTTGTACATTGCCTCCCATAGTTCTGACCTTGGTAGAGAGTCATACACCTTTCTCAGGTCCACAAATGCCAAATGTATATCTCTATTTTTTGCTTTTTTCTTTTTCAACAGTTGTTCCAGTGTGTATATGTGGTCTATGCATGATCTTCCTGCCGTGAAGCCTGCCTGATCCTCCCCGATTTTGTCTTTTATCGCTTGCTCTATCTTTTCTCGCAGTATCTTCCCATATAATCTTCCTACTGATGATATTACGCTTATTCCTCTGTAGTTTTCGCATTGTTTTCTATCTAATTTCTTAAATATAGGTGTCATATATGCTTCCGTCCATTCCTTTGGGAGCTGTTCTCCATTTATGGCTTTCTGAAATATCCATTGTATCATCCGGTGTAATTTTTTTGATCCGTATTTTATAAGCTTAGGTGAGATGCCCCCAAGTCCCGGTGCTTTCTTATTTTTGATTGCTTTTATGATCGTTCTCATTTCCCTATTTGTTATTTCTATTTCTTGTTGTGGGGATCTGCTTCGTCTTCGCCTGTTTTCTTTTCCAATGAATTATGGTCTTTGTTCTGTTAACAGTTCCTTGTAATAAATAGTCCTTCCATTCTTTGTCCTGTATATTTCTCAATTTAATTTTTCTTTTGAGTGTTGCTTAAATCCTCTCAGTACTTTCCATGACTCCGAAGGTCTTGTACCTCCTATGTATGTTTCAACATTTAAGCAGGTTATTTCCCATTCTTCATTCTTGTGTTGTGTTATTTGTTTTTTCACTATCTTTTTCTTTATATTCTTTATAAACCTTATCGTTGTTTGTAGTCGGCCATTTTCTGTATAGTTCCTTTTTTTCTTCAACTATTCTTTTTGTTGGTTCATTTATTTCATAATAGTGCTGTTTATTTGTTATATGTTCTTTTTCTCCAAGGACTTCGAATGCTGCTTGTTTTATACTCGCCTTTATATGCTCGTATTTTTCTTCGATGTTGCCGTATCTAAATTCTAATAATTTCTGGTCTAGACGTTGTTGATATAGTTCTCTTATTGATCGTTCTTGGAGTAGTTCTATATTGTATTGTTTTTCTCTTATAGTATTCAATAGTTCTTCTGTAGAGGGGGTCTTGTTATATTTCCAATTAATGACCATTTTTGCTGTCAGTAGTTTATGGTCCGTTCCACATTCTGCTCTTCTTCTGACTCGCACATCTTTGATCTTTATTGTGGTATCTTGTTTGATTATTATGTAGTCTATTATCGATTTCAGCTTTCGTGTTTCTTGCGTCCATATATATTAATGAAAATTTTTATGTCTGAAGAATCCGGTGATTTTTAGGTTGTTTAGTTCGCATAATTCAATCAGACGTTTTTCGGTATCGTTTTGTTCATCCTCTCCAAATCTTCCCACGACTTTATCGTTTTCTTTCCTTCCAGTTCTGCCGTTAAGGTCTCCTGTTATAATTATCTCCACGTTCTTCTTAATTAGCTCTATTTGATGTTGAAGTTGTTCCGTGAAATGTTCTTTTTCTACTCTCGGGGAATCATCTGTTGGTACATATACTCCGAGTATCACTGTCTCTTTACCGTATATGTCTATATGCATTTTAATTATTCTCTCGTTGATTGGATCCCATGTTCTAACCCTGTGTTTCCACTTATTTTTGATTAGTATTCCCACTCCTGCCTTTGCTCTACATTCTTTATTAACTCCGCTCCAGCAGTGGATATGGTCTTCTATTGTTTCCGTTCCATTTCCTTTCTTTTTGGTTTCTGTTGTTACTAGTATGTCGATCTTGCTTTCTCTAACTCCTTGATCACCTCCGTCGCCTTTTTGTTCCGCCCTTGTATATTCCATGTTGCACATATGAATGTTCTATCTTTTCTTCGTTTTGATTTTTGGTTGAGCTTTGATAAGACTGGGTCTTCCGAACTCTTCGCAACATTGCTATCCGATAGGGCTTCCTCTATTAGAGGTGTGGATTTCCACCCGGAGATGTGTTTCCGTATTTGGCTTTTTCATCTTGCGATTTTCGTTCTTTTTACCCTTATGTTTTTCTTTGTGTTAGGTTGCTAATTCCTAACGCCGCAACCCCCGTTTGGAGGACCTTTTCTTCAGCCGCCCATTCTGGATCAGACGCTCTTGGTTCTTCCGCCCTCTCGACCATTGTGACTTTTCCAGCTATCCTCTGCTCTCGAGACCATTGACCGGTTTTCACCTGTACCCTTGGCAGGGACCCTCACAGTCTGCTATCAGCCGGGTCAGCTGAACCCTGGTTTTTTTAAGAGGTGTTACTCCTCTATCCCTCCTCTTTTATTCGGGCTTGGTACCGGCTGCCTGTTGATCAAAACACATGTGCTTCTCCAACACTAAACGAACAGGAAATGCTACAAGCAGTACTACATCTGGTGAGAAAGTGAAGAGCTGATACTTCACTTGTAAAGGAAATTTGAAACGTCCCACATTTCCCTTGTCCCAGACCTCCCACTTCTCCCCTAAATAGAAGTAAAAGAAAATTTCGTGAAACACAATATTAATGATTCTAATTTTTTGTAACTGTTACATGTTTTATCTAAGGTCTTTGTTACGTTATTATCGGACCATGTAGTAAAGTTGTAGCATATTAATTTCTTACTCCGTTAAAAGCTATTTATACTTCAGTGCCTTTTCACTTATTTGCATGACTCTATGAAATATATAATATAAATAGGTTTCTAATATAATAGTCGTTGAAAGTTTAAAATGAATGAACCAGATCAATGACGCTCTAGTAGTGCTTGAATCTATACATCTATATATGAAATAAGATATCTTCTGCATAAATAATGAAAGATATTTCCTATCAAACACTAGGAATTTAATATCATCGTTACATTATGTAATCTACGTAAAGTTTTACTACTAAATATAGCGCGAGTTAAATTTGACTACTTTAAAGTCGATAATATTCCTTATGGGGTGGTGATAAACAGGAAACTCAAACAATACAGGTGTACCTAAATTAGTTCACGAACTGTAAGCCGTTTTGTCGATAAGTATTCAAATTATACAGATTGACGGAAGTGCGTAAATAGGCTAGGGAATCAAATATGGATGGGAAGTTATTTTCTTGCTGCATATTAGTTTTGTGACTATGCAGCGTAATTCGCGTAAATTATAGACAGATAAACAGACTTTTTTTGAGAACTAAGAAACAGATATACAATTAAAGAACAGTTAAAGGTATTTCTAATAACGTTATAATATATAGGGTGATCTATTTAAGAAAGTTAAGAAATTTTAAAGTTCATTAAAATAGACAATATAAAAAACAGAAGATCTATGGTATAGAGTCTTTTATTTGAAACATACAAAAATTCTGTTACAAAAAATTATTGACTGACTTTTTAATTCACACACGTCGATGTCTCCTTTCGACCAACAACAGCTCCCTCTTGTTGATTATGTTAGACTACCAATCAAAGCCTTCTCCGTTCTAAGTATCAAACTATCAGCATACCAGCAACTCTTTCTCCAAAACATGAGCAGGCCTCTTTTACCCGTACTCGTTCAACAAACTCCAAAATTCTCTCCTCTCTTTCATATACGAACAATCTCCTGAGACCCAAGTATTTTTTTTACTTGGTGTCACAAATATTTTTAATAGTTATAGTTCTTGTGACTTACTTACTTGGACTTTATAGAATCAAGGAGGTATTCGACTTCTCAACTTTGACCTATCTCTCGTTCCACCTTTCAGCCATTCACTTCTAAATAACACCACTGGCACTTGCTTCTTAACTGACTACACAAAACTTCAAATGCTTCTTTCAGATGACCATCACATAATAATCTTTTCTACTCCAAACTTTCAAAACATACACTCTCTTTCATCCTTATTCCAAACACGCTAACCAATCAGAAAATTTGTATATCCTTCTTCTTATTTTACATCAGAAAAACCCAAGCATCGCTTCTAAACAACTTTCCTTGAAAATGATAACGGTTTTATCTTATACTTTCTAAATACAATAACTACCTGGTGGCTTTGGCATTTCCAACGAAACAAAAGGCTTTTAAAATATAATATCTACAAATACCCGGAAACAATTGTCTATTCACATTTAAGTATTTACTAATGTTTTTCAGTCCTTCAGGGTAAAACTCATTATGGATAAACCCACTGCTTAACCTAACTTATAATAAATATTTACAAATCGATGTATATGGCGTTGTAAATTTATGTGCCCGCGTTCTATAACAAAATAAAATTTTTATTTTATCTTTGATTGATAAAATAAGATTAATACTATTACAAGAATTATTATTAAACTCAACAGGCTACAGATGCAAAGAACAGCGGACGGTTAATTTATACCGTTGATGGTGACGTAGTTTGGGTTAAACTTGAGTCAAAGGACAAAGAATTGTATTTATAAAATATCTTGTAAATGCGATCAGTTTTATTTAGGTGAAACATCAAGAACATTAATGTTAGAATAAGTAAACATCAATCTTATATTAAAAATAGAGAATTTGATAGATCTCAAATGTATAAAAACGCATGGGAAAATGAACATAGGGTTCAATGGAACTATTCAAGTATAGTCCTAAAAGAAACAGATGGTAAAAAACAAAAATCAAAGAAGTGGCTCTAATTATGCTAAATGAGACCAATTGTGTCGCAAATTCCTCGGCTGAATGCATTAGGATCTGGTTACCCATATTACAAGAGGAAGTCAATTATAACCTAGGTGGCGCTCTTCTTCCCAATTTTTGCAGCAGTAATTATAAGCTAACCTCCATATTTCTGTTGGATCATTGAAGTGCTTGTTATTTTGTGATTTTGATACTATTTATCATTTTTTTAATTTTTATTGTTGTAGGAGTAAGTACTAGTAATGTTTATTAATTCAGTATAAGATTTTTTTATTATTGTTGTTTTTATGTTACAAAATAGACGTGTACTCATCTGAGTACAGTGGTATGAGATCAAAATGATTATTTGGCTTTTTATTGTATCAGGTTTAATATTGGTATTGGAATGGATTTTCAAGAATTGCCGCCTATTAATCCCATTGGGTTTTATGGAAAACGTTATAGAATTCTTGCTTTAGCTTCAGATGACCTAGCGAGTTCCACTCATAAAGATGTATCAGTGGTAGTTATTCCTCCTGAGACTGACTATCAAACTGACAATGAGGACATAGATGAGGATGATCTTCAGACTCAAAGCTTTCCAAATGACGTTCCCGGAAAAATAGAGGTTCATTACATGAGTGATGACTCTGATAACGAAGAAGAAGACAATCTTCGTCTTGCCATTAGAAGCGAAAATTTACTGAAGGGTCAAAATAAAACCAAGAAATCTGACTGGACGGAAGAAATTACTGATATTAGTATGACATCTACAACAGGTTACGAGGGTCGTGTGGATAATATGAAAGAACAAATCCGAGGTAAATATCCTATAGAAAAAATTGAGAAATTTTTTGACAATGAAATTATTGAATATATTACACAACAGACAAATTTATATGCCGTTTCAAATAATAATTATCAATTTCATGTAATGCAGGAAGAGATAAAGATATTTCTGGCTATTTTACTTTTTACTGGATACCATAGATTGCCACGAGAGCGCAACTGTTGGTGTTTAGATGAGGATCTTCAGGTTCCCCTAGTGAGTAATGCAATTTCAAGGAACCGTTTCCAAGAAATTAAAAATGCCTACATTTGGCAGATAATTCGCAAATTGATACAAGGGACAAAATGTATAAAGTGAAGCCTCTCATGAACAAACTAAATAAAAAATTTCAACAATTTGGCATATTTCACAAAGACTTATCAATTGATGAAGCGATGATAAACTATTTTGGGCGTCACTCATCTAAACAGTTCACAAGGGGAAAGTCAGTAAGATTTGGGTACAAGGACTGGATGCTTTGTAGTTCAACTGGTTATTGCTACAATTTTGACAAATATTGTGGAGCATCAGTGGATAAATCAAAAGTCGCGGCATTGCCTTTAGGATCACAAGTTGTTCTTAAAATGCTTTATGTCGTTGATGTGCCTATTGACCACAAAGTATTTTTTGACAATCATTTTACTAGTTACAATTTAAAAGAGAAGGGCTTTAGGGCAACAGGCTCAGCAAGAGAAAATCGTATAAAAAAATGTCCTTTGTTACCTTTCGCTTTAATGAAAAAGAAGAATCGTGGATATTTCGAATATCGCTTGGACAAAACAAGTCTACTACTTTTTGTAAAATGAAAGGACAATAATGTGGTCACAATGGCATCAAATTACGATAGTATGGAACCCCTTTCAAAAGTGAATCGTTGGTGTGCTGCTGCCAAACGAAAAATTGATGTATCCCAACCAAAACTTTTCTCCTCATACAATGCTTTAATGGGCGGTGTTGATCTCTTTGACCAATCGGTTAATAACTACCGAGTCAGTATACAAGGTAAAAAATGGCGGTGTCCCATTTTTACCCACATGCTTAACTCAGCTCTTGATAACTCGCGGAGGTTACAAATATTTGCTGAAAATAAAAAATGGATCTTTTGGCTTTTCAACGAGATGTATAACGTCATTATTTAAGAAGTTTTGAAAAATGTACTTCTTCCAGAAAACGACTAGCAGGATCTGTACCATTTAGTTTAAAAATGGATGGCAGCGGTCATTTTCCAAAGAAAATAGACAAACATCTTCGATGTCGCTTATGCCATCAAATAGTATAAAGTGTATAAAGTGTGAAGTTACTCTGTGTATTGTACGTGATTGTTTTGTACAATTTAATACTAGTTAGATTATAATACAGGATATACCCAAGTATGTACCTATATTGTAAAAAAATAAAATTTTTCATTTTTACACAATATTTTATATTTTTCAATCCCGATCAGCCCATTGTACTCGTATGAGTACACCTACTTTTTGTTAAAAATTTAATTTTTTTATGTCAAATAACAATGAATTGTTACTATTTATCCCAGATCCAACAAGTACATTCAAAAAAATCTTCGAAAAAAAAAATGTCGGATCAAATGGGTTAATACGGTTAATCGCTGTTTTATATTCTTCATCGTTAAACACAACCTCAAATGGGTTTTCCCTGAATTTTGAAACGAAACACTTTCTAGTCATACATAATTTTACATTTATCTCTAAACTCTATTATTTTAAATTTCACAATTTACCATACGTCGAAGATAAGTCCTTTTCACTTCCAACACACAAAAAACTACATATACCTAATTATAATTCCAATCTATAACTTTTTTGCATGTAGAAATAACAATTTTTGTCATTTTTCCTTTTCTCTATCATTTAAACTTTGTGCCTATTATTGAATCATAACAGTATATACGCATTTATTTTTTTTTCCTGGTCTATAAAGATTCACACCAAGTTGCCACTTTAGCTGTTGCTAAGCAAACTGTTTGCTGTTAGTTCAACATGCAATTCTGTCCATCTGACAAAAATGTGGAAAAGTAAATTGTAAAAATGGCTGATAAAAAACAACTGGACGGGGATGATGCGGAGGATGACCGACTGGAATTTATTTTAACATATTTGACAAAGTCCTACAGACTAAAACAGGAAAAATGGAACAAGATGATTTCCCAGGAGGAAAACAAGGTAAATAGTTTTATATGAGCTGATAAGGAGTGAGTGGTTGTTCATTTACGAATGTATATAATAATGTATGATATGAACAGATGTTTTATGCTCAAAAGTAGTCGATGAATAGCCGTAGTAAAACGTGGTTTTGAATGTACTATCGATGACAGTCTCAATATATATTTTGAGAAATAGGATATTGTTCAAATTCAACTCAATCATAATAATTTTTGATATATTGCTATATTTTCGACAGATTCACCTTAATAGTTTGTCAATAATTTTTAACTATTATTATTTTTGATAGTAATTACTTTTCTTGGTAACTTAATAGTCTATTAGACTTACTTTTGATTTTATTTAAGCGCCTTCATGATAGTAGAGGTTTACGTTAAATAAATAAAAATTCTTTTGGTCTGTACTTACGTATATTTGCTGATCCACAAGTGTACACTGACCAATGATATCAAATCAGCCGTCATATTTATGACAGATCAATCTGCTTGTTGATCAGGTTTCTATTCAGCGAATCAACATTTCTTGCATTCTCATTGTGCATGCATGTGAAATATACAGTGTGTCAATTTTAAAACTTACAATGGGCTATATCTCACAAACAAAAACTGATATCGAACAATGCTTAAAGCTGTTTCTAGGATAGTAAGGGGGAACTAAAATGACTTGAAAGAAAACTCACTCCCATCAATCCCCTAGGCCCCACCGACAACGACCAAAAATTTTTTAAATTGCAAACCCCTACTTGTTACATTTAAAAGACTATAAAAAATGCTATCTAATTGTATAAATAATAATACAGTGTGAAGCAATAACTGTGAAACTTTGGCTTAAATGGAAAATTTAATGAGGTGTTGAACTATAAATTTGTCAAAAATGTCAATTAAGTAAATGTTCAAAGTGGGTTCCGTTGTTTTGTAAACAATAATATAGCCTATTTTGTAGGTAATAGGTCGACATGCTTGCGTAATTATTTCTTGCAATTCCCCAAGTGACGCAGGTTGAGTTTTATAAACAACTGACTTGAGGTAACTCCATAGAAAAAAGTCAGGTGGCGGTAAGTCTGGTGACCTAGGTGACCACTCAATAAGAGCTCTCCTTCCAATCCATTTGTTCCGGATAATTAGTATCCAGCCAGTGTTTAACTGGAGCTGCATAGTGAGGAGGTGATCCTCACTACCTTCTTGCTGGAAGTGCAGCAAATCTTCGTCTAGAGCTAGGTTGTCTTGGTCGTCCATTTGATTCTCTAATTTATGCACAATTAAAGGTTCGATGGTGTTCTCCAGCATATCGAGATAAATGTTGCCACTTAAATTGCCTGGTATAAACAAGGGGACACTTTTCCAAATACCGGTACTTGCTCACTTTTACTCAATAATTGTGGATATTTTACCAGCTGTCTTGAGGATGATTACGAAGTAGGTGCAACAAAATTTAACCTTGTTGCGTTTTTTTATATTTACAAGCACTATTTTTGGATTCTCTTAGAGCATTTTGATAAGTGTTAACATTTTATTTTCATCATCATTGATGTTATGAGCCAAAGAATTCTTTAGAACAATCCTTTATTCTTCCTTTTTCGAGTAGCTCTTCTCCACTCTTTAACTCCGATAGATTTTGTCGTCTTCTAAGTCCAGGTATCCAAGTTTCGGTCTTTCTCTGGTGAATTGTCCCACCAGACTTCTTTGATCAAATGACCTATCCATCTAAGGCATACTAAGTTAATGAAGTTCAATACGCCAGACTCTCCATAACTTTTATAACTTCCGTAAATTCTGTGCAACAACGTTCTACAACACCTGCGTCACAATTCTTACTATTTTAGTTCTTCATATATTCTTTATAGAATTTTTCGTGTGAATCATTTAAGCAGTTCTTGGTCCTTCTTGTGTATGTAGGTACACATAGGTGGTATACCTCATAGGTAGTTTTGAGACCATTTGTCCTCTTAAATGATTTTATGTATGTATAGCGTTAACAGCCCTTTTAGGCCCATTGCTGGATGAATAATTTCCATCATTGTCTGTTCTTAGCTGTCAGCTTCCAATCTGTGGTTCCCATTTCTCTGACATCTTCCATCAATATATCTCTCGATTTTATTCTTGGTCTTCCTCTCTTTTTTTGCCGTCAAGTACTCTCGAATCAATATTCTTGACTTGTCTATTATCTTGCATTCTTTCTAGATGTCCCAGCCATTCTAGTCTACGGTTTTTCATCACTTTTGTTATTGTAGAGCTAGCATAAAATTGATACACTTCTAAGTTAGTTCATCTTCTCTATTCTCCCTTTACTAATTTTCCACCAAACACTCTACGAAGTATCTTTCCTCCCCATAATTTCAATCTGTTCTGTATGGTTTTGTTCATAGTCCACGTCTCGACAGCGTATAGCATTGTGGGTCTAATTATTGTTTTATATACTCTTATTTTTGTATTACGAGGTATACATTACGCCTTAATTATTTCGTTTATGATCCCAGCAGATCTGTTGCTTTTTTTCAGTCTCAGGTTGGTTTCAGTTTCTCCAATAAAAAGTACTTGTGCTGAATTGTTGTATTCATAGCTATTGACCAGGATTTGTTTTAGCATAAAAATTTAATCAGTTGTTGATCTTCCTTTATGAAATCCTCTCTGGTATTCTCCTAGATCCTTCTCCACATATATTTCTAATCGTTTTTAAATTAGTATGGCGAGCATTTTGTATATTACCTCTAACAAGGATATTCCTCTATAGTTGCGCATTCAGTTCTATCGCCGTTTTGGTGTATAGGAATTATAATGGACTTATTCCATTTTTGGGGTATTTCTTCGTCATGCCACACTTCCACTATTAGCTCACGAAGTTGGTTTTTTAAAGCCTCTCCTCCATATTTTAAGTTCTCTGCCACAATGTCACTCTCTCCGGGGGTTGCTTGATTTTTCATATCTTTTATTATTTCTTCAATTTCTCCTCTTGTGGGTTTTAATATTTCTTCTACTACTATTTGGGGTTTAGGAACATTTTAATTTTTTTCAGTAGCCACTCCGTCATTTAGCAGTTCTTCGAAATATTCCTTCCATCTTTCACATATCAGTTCACATATTTTCGTCCACTATCAGGTTTCTTTGCTTATCTTTTACATTCATCGTTCTTCCCTGGTGCCCAATTTTAATTTTTTTTAGGATTTTCTTTAATTTTTCGTTGTTTGGCACACCTTTCTAGGTCATCTTGTTTCTGCGATCGCAAAGTTTTTAATCTCAAATCTGATATATTTTTTTAACTCTGTTCTACATTCGCCATCGAACCAGTGGCTTTTTCTAAAGCTTTTTGTTCTTGGCATGTTCGTCGACGTTGCTTTCTTCATAGTGTTTGGCGTAGGCGTAGGTTTCTTGTATATCCTTTTGATAATCCTGCACTACCTCAAATTTTCGTAGTTTTTCAAAATTAAATTAAGGTTGCAATTCTAACCAAAAAATGATCAGAGTCTACGTCAGTTCCTCTACACGTTTTCATATTTGTTATTAAATTGGCGAACTTCTCTTGTATTAAGAGGTGGTCTATACTTAGTTTCATTTGATCTCGGAATTTTCCACGTTCCTTTATATCATAACCCCTATGGAACTGATCTAATCTGACTCGAATTACTTAACCCAGCGTAAGGTTAAATAAAAGACACAATAGTCGATCTCTGCTTTAGTCATTTTTTATAATGGAGTGTAGAGGAAACTCATTTTAGAATCTGACTCTGTTATTTGTACTTGCAAGTGTTGGCTCTGTTATTTAAACAAGCTGAAACATTAGCACGATCTGAAGCAATTAACTTCGGGGGAATCTTCTTAAAACATAAATTAAAGGATTGCCAACTTATCTCTCTCTCTCTCTCTCTCTCTCTCTCTCTCTCTCTCTCCAATGGCGCTACAGCCCAAATCGGGACTTGGCCTCCTCCAAACTATGCCTCCAACCTTGTCGGTCCCGCGCCGATCTTCTCCAGGTTCTTACGTCTAGCAAATTTTGCGCGTCCGCTGCCACTTCATCCTCCCATCTTTTCCGTGGCCTTCCTTTTGGTCTTGCGCCCTGCATTTTACTATCAAAGGCTTTTTTCGGCAATCTTTCTGTCTCCATTCTTACTACATGACCAGCCCAGCGAAGTCTCTGAAGTTTAACGGCTTCTGAGATCGGTGTATCACAGTTGGTAGAGTTCATGGTTATACCTGGATCTCCATATTCCGTTTTCGTTAAGAGGTAAAAATATATTTCTTAGGACTTTTCTTTCGAAGACTTTCAGTTTTCTTTTTGTCTCTTCTGTCATCACCCATGTCTCGCATCCATAACATACTATTGGTCTGATAATAGTTTTGTAGACCCTGATTTTCGATCTTTAGTGTGTGTTTTTGGAGCGAAACACATGATCGAGTGAAAAATAAGCTTTGTTTCCCTTTACTATTCTTCTTTGGATTTCTGGTTCTTGTGTTCAATCCGGATTGCCAACTTGGAAGATTTTAATTCCCGAGTTTTTTTCTAAGTAAAAAACAATGTTACTGTGCCAAATGCATTACATGTTACATTTACAAAACAGTAAATTACATTATATTTACATTTAATTTAGTATTTATAATTAATAATTTATATTAAAAGCTATAATTTTGTGTTAATACGCTTAAATAGTACAATCCACAAAATACGTAAAATAACAATGCCATACATAAAGGGATTATCAGAAAAATCAAAAGCATGGGAAATGCATGGGATTATCAGAAAAAACAAACACAATGAGGTCTATTTTTTCAAATTTACCCCAAAATGCAGCCACTAGCACATGAACCATAAACTGTTGCGAATAATTCCATTCGGATTTCAATAAAAGTTTTTATAATTTAAGTACATCTGTTTTGTAGATACATTTTAACTTGATTCGCGTATTTGTTATTGACCTTGTAGTAGACCCTTTCCGGTTGGAACTGGATAGCTGGGGTGTTCTGTGCATTTATTCATTTAGTTTATCTAACATCATAGGCTACATCACAGTTAAGTTTTGTATACATAATACATTACAAAGAGTAAATAATAATAATTAATTTTTACAAACAAACATTTAGTTGACAAATATATTGAATTGACTCATGGTCATTGGTCAATGGTCGCAACTAAAAAATCGGATGTAGGATCTGATCGGGCATTTCTCCACTGGATGTTTAACGGTTTGTATTTCAGCACCACAATCGCAGTTTGGAGAGGGTATTTTGCTTCACCTAAAAAGTGAGTTGGAGCACCTGCCACAGTTTGTGTCGATTCTGTTCAGTGTGGCCCAGATTCTCCTTGGTTGCTCGAAACCCTCTGGCTTGCTTGTGATACATGGCATATTCCGAAATCTATAATTTTCCTTTAATAAGCCGTGAATTATTACGAAAAACATTAAAAGGTCTTAACTTTCGATATATAAAACGATGACGGAATTCCATTTTAATGAATAATCTGGTGCAGCAAAAGGAAAAATTTATTACCTTAACGAGACTTTGCCAAAGTTTGTCAAGATACAACAGTAACAAATGCACGGCAAGACTTTGTTGAAGGTTTATTGACAGGACTGCTAGAACCGTCAGGTAACGGCCAGCGTCTAGTTGTCGCCCATACTGGCAACGATACTGGTTTTCTGCAAAATGATGCCTTTGTTTTTATATCGAAGAAAACAGGGAGTTATCATGGAGACAAACTCCATATGCTTCGAAAACATTCTCCAGCGTGTAAATAATAAATATGTCATAGTAGTGGATAATGCACCTTATCACAGCTGCTTTGTTGAACGCATTCCAACGATGACTGATAAAAAATCCATTATGCAGAGGTAGCTACAAGAAAGATGTATTTCATTAATAGAGGATATGGTCAAATCAGAACTAATGACAATAATCAAGAAGCATCGTGGTAGATATCGACAATATGCGGTTTCAATGGCTACACTTCATGGTATTACTGTTTTGAGACTTCCATCTTACCATCCACCTTACCTTCCACCTTACCATTGTCTCCAATTAAATTAATTAGGACTTAAACGTAGAAAAAAGTTGCCCGAGAGAACGTAATCTTTAAAATTGGCGATCTTCAGCATTTATTACAAACCTGTATACATTAAATACATTCCACAAATTGGAAGAACGCTGTTGCCCATGTCTCGAAAATAGAAGAGGAAATGTGGAAATTGGTTGATGGAATAATGGAAAATGTTATTGAACCTTTAATAATAAGGGTCGGCGCCAACGAGTTAGAAAACTCAATGGATAGGTACCCAGGTTTTCGATAATTTATAAACCAAGTTATAACTAAAAAGTTTAATGTGGTAAATATAAATAGTTTGTGAGTGATCTAGTGGATCGATGGTTCAAATCCTGGCCAGAAAACCCAAAAGCAAAAGTAATAGTATTCAGTATAAATAGTCTATTACTTAGACTAGAATACGCTGGTGTATTGGATTAACCTATGGATGAGTAGTGCACAAGAGATAGGGTTTTGGGCTCGGTGTTACTCACTCCTTAGATTCCTATGGGTCTAGTGTTTACGCTTAAAAAGCTAGAATACAGATAGGTATAAATGTTGTTGTATACATATTTTCATTTTTCAAAATAAATGCTGCAAATAAATTCAAATTTCGATGTAGACAATACTTTTAAGTTGCCTTCATGAAACGCCACTGATAGAGAATATAATCAAGAATACGGAAAAATTATGCTGACCGAATTTTAATTTGCTAAAACGTATCGTGAATATGACTGTACTCAAAGTTGTCTCGCTGTAAAGGACTGTATATCATGCATTAAAACGTACGGGGAGCTATCAAAAAGATTGTGAATCGATATTATTTTAATTTTCTTATAATTAAACGACGTATTTTATTTGCACTTCGTACAATTAGTATATAGTGTTCCATTTATGAATCACCCTCCCCAATTTCTTTTCAGAGTTGAGTACTTTTCTATCATCTGCGCACCTCGCGGTTTTTTGCTATTTTGAGCTAGTGCTAGTAGTAGTGCTAGTTAAAATATCCATAAACAAATTAATAATTTGTTACGGAAATATAAATATTCCCCACAAATATATTTGCTTTTGATATTTAACCTTTGGGTAGTGGCGTCACTTTGTGAGAGACCGGGTAGACTGTTTTTTTGGTGTTGGTATTAAACAGGTTATTGTAAGGAATCGAACGTTTCAGTACCTTCATGTACCGTTGTGACTGACGGTTAGTCGTCATGTGACCATTACAGTGTAGGTGTGTGCTATAGTAAATGAGCTTTCGGGTGTCTCAGACCGGTGCCACTAATATCGATACAAAAATATTCCGAGGTAAGCTCTTAGATATTTGTACATTTCTCTAATTCTAATTAAAATATTGTTAGATTTTAGCAATGGGGGATTACGAGCACGGCAAGCTTACTTACAGAAACTTTTAGAAGAAGTAGGACTAGATAATAGTGATATTAAATCAGTGGCATGCGAAGATGAATCAGAGGAAGAGGAACAGGACATTGAGGAAGTTATAAATCACGACAGTGAATCAGAACAGGAGATATCAGATGCAGATGAAACAGTTGCGGTTCATCAGTCTGCCCGTCTTTTCTATATAGGTATGTTAAAAAACTAGAATATGTATTAGCAAGTCATGCTAAATTTTTATTGTTTTAGGCAAGAACCGTACAACTCACTGGAAGAAGCATCCTCCAAAGCCAAGAACCACTAGATCAAGATAGGATAACACAATAATTCACTTACCAGGGCCTACAACAAGTAGTAAAAATTTAAAGGACGCTGTCGGAATTTGGAATTATATTTTGGATGGCACGAAAATGGGTATCATTGTGGAAAATACAAATAAATACATAGCCTCCATTCAAGAAAACTATTGGCGAGAGCGAAATGCTAATCTCACTGATGAAATGGAAATCCGTGCTTTTATAGGACTCTTGTATTAATCTGGGCTAGGTCACTGTAATCGTGCCAGTGCAGAAGATGTTTGGAGGAGAGACGGTTATGGTATAGAAATTTTTTATCTTACGATGACTCTACAAAGGTTCCGATTTCTTCTTCGTTGCATCAGGTTTGATGATAAAGAAACACGTGCAGAGAGATCAAAAATTGACAAGCCAGCTTCCATTCGTGTGATGTTTGACCATTTCGTAAAAAATTGTCAAAATGGTTATAATAATTCATCATTTGTTACCATTGATGAGATGCTCCCTACTTTCAGAGGGAAATGTTCGTTCCGTCAGTACATTCCCTCAAAACCTAATAAATACGGACTCAAGATATTTGCAGTTTGTGATTCAAAAGTATTTTACACTTCAAAAATGGAAGTCTACGTATCCCAACCCGATGGCCTATATAAATTTTCTAACAACCCTAGTGATGTGGTTTTAAGATTGTGCAAACACATTTCTAGTTCACGCGTTAACTTGACAATGGATAACTGGTTTACATCAGTTCCACTTGTGGAAAAGTTGCTTCAGAATTACAAAACAACTACTATTGGAACGCTAAGAAAAAATAAAACAGAACTACCAGTCGAGTTTTCAAACCACACTAAACGTCTTATCCATACTAGCATGTTTGGCTTTACAGAGGATATCACAATCGTTTCTTATATCCCAAAGCAACGCAAAAATGTGATTTTAATATCAAGCATGCACCATCATGATATTGACATAAACAGTGGTGATAAATCTAAACCAGTAATAGTCACTACTTATAATAATACAAAAGGGGGTGCCGACGTTGTAGATAAGTTGTGCGCTAGTTACAACTGCTCCCGGAATAGCAGAAGATGGCCCATGATGATATCCTACACATTATTAAATGTTGCAGGAATCAATACTCAGGTGATATATAAAGCAAACAATGGAAATCCAAATATACGGCGACGACATTTGTTAAGAGATTTAGCAAACGCATTGGTTTATCCACATTTAAAAAGGAGAGCAGCTCTTAGTAATCTTCCGAGGACGCTGAAGCTGAGACTAATGGAAGTAACTCGAAGTGATGCACCGGAAAATCAAGAAATGCCATTACCTGCTGGAAGGTGCACCTACTGCGGCTGGAGAAAGAAAAGAAAAACTCGTTTTTCCTGCTACAAATGCAATGCATTTATGTGTTTAGAGCATATCACAGGTATATGTCAGAACTGTAGGGAACTACAAGTTCTTATACTTAGTTTTGTTTTTTTGTGGCTATTTGTTGCATTTATGTCCATTTAACATTTTTAAGTATGTTTGTTGTGTTTCGTTTGTTTATTTTTATTTTATAAGGAAAAATTAATACACATGAAATTTTTTTAATAACTATTCAAATCATTGTTCTGTTTAATGTAGTAAAGTTTAAATTATTTTGTTTACTAAAACGTCTTAATGTATATACCTATTCTAAATTCCTATAAAATAAAAAAGAAAAATCCTCTATTTCTATTTTTTAGACACACCTGGTCTATGAGACCGGGGCAACTAAACATGTAAGAAACTATAGCGCCACTACCCGAAGGTTAATAAAAAATTAATAGTAAAGAAAAAAAACCAAATAAAACAGTTTATTCATATTGTCACTTTTAATCCATTAATTGAACAATAAGTACAAGTCTTTAAAACGTTTAAAAACTCAAAAAATTCCATAATATGAAATTCCATACTTTATTCAAATATAATCTAAACCAATATCTACATAGGCAATTAACAGACAGGTTCCTTTTTCTTTTACAAAAACTAACTCATTTTATACCTGTTATAAGTATGTTCGAATAGAAATTCTACCAGCCCGTCAACAAATTGAAACAAACAAAACTGATGTGGTAATTGATTGACACGCCCACATAGTGTTGTCGTTGATTGCTATCAGTACTAATAATCACACCCACTAATAGACACTATTATTATTGGAACAACTACTCCTAATCAGAATTATTATAAAGATAGTCCCACCTACAGGCAAATACCTACAAATTTGGTGACTTATTGCCTATTTTAATCTTCTCAGGTTTTGTACGTAAGTTTTCAATGCAGATTATAGTAGTGAAATGTTATATTCTGTGCAATAGTTCGAATATATCATCGTATATAGGAACTTCTAGACATGTTGTATAACATTGCTAATAGTGCATTTTCTCTATTTTAATGAAAATTACTTTACTTAATACCTAGGTACTCATTCGTTTTTGTAGCAGTCTAAGAAAGTTTTAATATTCTTTTATCAGTAAATGTTCTACATTGCATCAGTTACGGTCCACTCATAGGACGATAAGAGGTATGTTCGTGAGGTGGTTTACCAGGTTTATGGATTATTATTATATCAGCAATTTTACATTGATCTGGTACAATTTGGAGCTTTAGTAAGACATTGATAAGTTGTGTTATCATAACTATTCCTTTTTCTGGTAACTCTTTTAAGATAGTTCTTATTATAAGATCATAACCTGGAGCTTTTTTGGTTATAATCTATATTTAATGGCACTTTTTACTTTTTGTTTTGTACTGGTTTAATTTGCTTACTTGGTTGTTGGATTGTTGCTAGGCTTTCATAAATAGCTTCATCTTATTTAACACTGATAGAGGGTAGAGGTTAAAAATTTTCTTGAAGATATTTTCCAAATGTCTCCGCTTTTTCTTGATCTGTTCTCGCTCATGAGCCATCTAGGTTTCTTAATGCTGAGATGTGTTTACTTGCTTGGTTTAATTTCCTGGTGACCTTTCAAAGTGAATAATCGGTATCTACTGTTGCTGTTAAATTTAGCAGATAATTTTCAACGTAGAGTTTTTGTGCTGTACTATTGCATTTTTATCTGTCTTGGGGCTCTATTGTAGTTTATTTTATCTTGCTGCTGCCTTGTGTTCTACCATATCTGCCTGAGTAGTCTCTTCTCTTTAATTTCTTGTCTAATATTGATGGGCCAGTTTCTTGTATTCTGTATAGCTTTACATTCTGAAGTGGCATTCCAGACAACTTCTTGGAGAAGTGTAGTAAATTTGTACACTGCCATTTCAAGTTATTCTTTTGTTTTTAGGGAAATATTAAGGTTTATTTTTTTATTTTTTTCTTCTTTATACAGATTTCAGTCGGTCTTGTGATTGTGCAGTTTAGCTGGACGTTCCTTCTCAACAAATCTTGAATTTAGCGTCTCTATTATTGGGGTATGATCTGAAGCAATTTCATAAGTAGGTACAACATTTAGGTAGCCTTCTTCAAAGCCTTTGCTTACAAAGAAATCAAGACAAGCCAGAAAGTTTACTGGAGTAGGCTAGTAAGTAGGTGTGTAACTAGTTAAGTGTTTGAGTTGTAGTTCCTGCATCACTTGAAAGAGGATTCTACATCTACCTGGTGGAGATAGTCGAGAGCCCCAACTTACAAGTTTTGCATTATAATCAGCACCGGCAAAAAATATATTACCTAATGAATTAAAATAATTAGTAGTAACCGATTATTTATTCGGCGCATAGGTGGTGTTTGTCCAAAGTTTGTTCTTCTTCTTCTTCCTCTCTATAAGCAATTCTGCTTGTTCATTGGCGGATTAATACCTCTATGGAAGGTTGTCAGTCCATCTTTTGCGCGGTCTGCCTTCTTTTGCCGATTGGTGTCTATTCTCATCCATTCGTCTTAAATGATTGTACCACATCCTCTTACGCTGCCTTCCCCATCTTACAATATCTTGAATTTTGTACTGCTCTCTGACGTTTGTATTTCTCACAAGAAGAGACTTCTTGTTTTGCCCACTATTGTTCTTAGGGTTTTCATTTCGGCAACCCTTAGCATCTGTTTCGTTTTGTTGGTATCTTCGCGCACTTCTATGCCATATGTCATGATCGGTCGTATGCAAGTCTTGTAGATTCTAATTTTATTATCTGTGCGCATATACGCATTTGACCAGACTACCTCCCGCAGACATCCCGACAATGCGGATACTTTGTTGATCTGTCTCCTTAGATCCTTTACTGGGTCATGTGTGCTTGATATATCTATGCCCAGATATCTGAATTGCATCACCTGTTCTATGGGGTTGTTCTCAACCACTAACTTACATCTGAGCGGATCTTTTGCTATTGTCATACATTTAGTTTTGTTGATAGAAATGGTCATATTTAGTTGGCGGCTTATTTGAAAGAACTAAAAGAGCTGTTTCTGAAGATCATCTTCTGATTCGGCAATCATTGCTGTATCATCTGCGCAACACACCATACCAATTCTTTTGTTGCCCATTATGTATCCGAGATTGAGAGATGTTACTTTGTTTATAATTTTAAACATGAGTAGGTTAAACAAGAAGGGACTTAAACTGTCGCCTTGTCTAATTCCTTCCGGTGTTGGAATATTTTCAGTGAATTGGTCTCCTGCTCTAACGTTGGTTACTTTGTTGTTATATAAGTTATGGACTATCTTTATTATGCTGGTCGGTGTTTTGTTTTCTATTAATATATTTAGAATGTCTCCCAGGCAAACCCTGTCAAACGCCTTCGTCAGATCAATGAAGCAAATATACGCTGGCATGCCGAACTCTATAGCTTTTTCTTTTATTTGTTTTAATATGAATACTGCATCTGTTATAGACCGCCCTCTTGTAAAACCTTGTTGTTTTTCAGCATTAGTGATTTGTCTTTCCAATTTGTCTTTAAGAATACTGGTGAAAAGTTTCATCGTTGTATTTATATGGTTATTCCATTCCTTTTTTCTATTTTGTGTCCATTCATGTATACATTGTACGTTACATTTTCTTCTAATGTCTTCACTTCTTTTTCGATCTCTCAGCGCATTTCCTGTAATTCTTCTCAGTACTCTCATCTCTGCAGTTTCCAGTAGCCCTTGCGTTGTGGCTGGGTCGGGTCTTGTTTCTGAGGCATATGTCATTATTGGTCTTACAGTGGCTTTATAAATTCTTGACTTCATCTCAGTGTCAATGTGTCTGTTTCACCATATATTTGATTGGGGCGGGCTTGACGTAGATCTAGGACCAATATTTTGCTGTGATGTAGACATATCAAATAAAGAATCTGTTTTTTAACATTGGGTTTTACTATCATCGAAATAATTTAGCTAATAAATAATAATAAAAAGAACATCAAAAAAGAATTAAGTTGTATCGAGACATACGGATAAACGGAAAATTTAATTAATCGGTAAGAATAATAATAGGCTACAAATACATTTTAGGAAATGGTAACTTCTTAAACAAACAGAGACATCAAAGATAAATAGGAACCCGGTTCTGACCGTTGACAAAATAAAGGATTAAAAATAATAGAATATTTTATGTTTTGGCGTAATATTACACATATATTATTTAACCACGATACTCGTGACAACCTCATTTTAAAATGGAACAGAGGAAATGCCTAAAGAAACATGTTGTCAATTGTAAAATACATCATTGTAATCGAGGGTGTGTCACTCACTTTCAATAAAAGATAGAAGATAAAGTAAAATATACGAAGGGTTTCGTATGTTTTATAGAACAACCAACACGTGTATTTATATATGCTGCTCAATGTTCTGAAATTAAAATTAATCACGTTATATACAAAGTAAGACACGAAAGAAAAAACGAAGCGGTAACTCAATGTTTAAATAAAATGGAAGATATAACAAATAGTTGATTTTCAAATTTAACGTTGGAGCAAATATTTCTCTCATTTTTGTATAAAAACTTTTGGAAAGTTAAGAAACAATCTGGAAACTACTGTATTGTATAAGTTTATTAGAAAAACCTAAAAGCACCTTAATTATTACATTGATCTAATTGATAAAATAATTTTAAAGTCCTACAAAAATTTTAAACGTTTCTTTAGTACTTCTTACTTTTATTTTAGTAGACATATAACTTTAACGTCGGTTTTAGGCTAAGTTGATGTATGCATATTGCATTTTTTGATTTGTTAGTATGTCCCTTGGTATTTTTAGGAATCTGTTGTCTGCCATTTTTTCGATAATAAGTGTTCATTTTTTTGTTTGCGTTGTATTTTATTCGTTTATCCATATAGTATAGTGTAGACATTTCGTTCTTCTGTTCGCCTTATCAACCTTTTTCATAATTCTTTTTACTTTTCCGTGACTGAATAATTTGGACTTATTTTACTGAAAGTTCTACTAACAGCATCTTTGGTCAGGTACACACGGGTCTCCTCCATTCTGCTTATGTGGTTATTCCATTCTTTTTTTTATTTTTGTGTCCATTCATTTATACACTGTACGTTACATTTTCTTCTAATATCTTCACTTCTCTTTCGATCTCTCAGCATATTTTCCTGTAATTCTTCTCAGTACTCTCATATCTGCCGTTTCCAGTAGCCTTTACGTTGTGGCTGTGTCTTGTTTCTGAGGCATATGTCATTATTGGTCTTACACTGGCTTTATAAAGTCTTGATTTCATCTCAGTGTTACTATGTCTGTTTCGCCATATAGTGTTATTAAGACATCCTGCCTAGTTGGCACAAGAATTCGGGCTAAAATCTCAAATGTGAAGAAAGAGAGAAGTACCAAAACAAGGCGCCTTAATATTGAACTCCTCAAAAACCCGCAAACGATAGAAAGGTTTCAAAACTATATCGAAACTAAATACATAACTAAAGAGAATCTTAACAGTTAGTGAACAATGGGAAATGTCTAAAAAATATATTAAAGACGCAGCAAATAACATTCTAGGGCTGCAAAGACCACCACCACGCAATGAGTGGTTCGATGCTGAGTGCGAGGATATTACAAGAAGAAAGAACAATGCATATAAACTGATGCAGCAAAGAAGAACCCGAGAAAAAGAACAAACATATAAAGATCTCAGAAGAGAAAAGAAGTACACCCATCAGAGAAAAAAGCGAACTTATGAAAATAGAATATTGGAAGAACTTGAGGCATTAAAAAAGGAAAATCAAACAAGAAAATTCTATAAAAATCTAAATAATGCAAGACAAGAATTTAAACCAAGGATCGGACTATGTAAGGATAAGGAGGGGCATATACTCAATACAAAAGAAGAAGTATTAAAAAGGTGGGTGGAACACTATAAAGAACTACTTACTATGGAAGTAGAAAATCCAAATCAACCACCCCCAGGAACAAGCAACAATACACCATTGGAGCCTCCATGAATTCAAGAAGTATGGGATGCAATAAAACACCTAAAACATAATAAATCTCCAGGAAGTGATGGTATACCCGCAGAACTCATTAAATATGGAGGTGCTACTCTGACTAATCATATATATAAAATCATACTGAGAGCCTAAAATGAGAAACAAATCCCGGAAGAGTGGTGTATTGGGATCGTTTGCCCGCTACACAAAAAGGGTGATCAATTGGAATGTAGAAACTATAGGGGAATAACCCTCCTTAATACACCATACAAAATATTTTCAAGTATTTTATATGCACTCAGGCATATTTCACATCTAAATATGCCTGAGTGCATATTCAGAGGAGCTTCTTGGCGAATATCAAAGTGATTTTAGAATCGATTTTAGTCGATCAACAACAGACCAAATCTTTGTGCTAAGGTAAATACTGGAAAAAACCAATGAATTCAATATCGACACATACCATCTTTTCGTAGATTTTAAATCGGCCTATGATAGTGTCCTAAGAAATAAAGGACTAAAAAAATAAATTGTATAAAGCCATGGATGAATTTTACATCCCCGATAAACTGATAAGATTGGTTAAGGCTACAATGCGTAAAGTTATTTGCAAAGTCGAAATACAGGGCAAACAATCACAGGCATTTGAAACGCATGTTGGTCTGCGACAGGGCGTGTCTCCTTTTCAACATAGCTCTGAAAAAGGCGGTCAGGGATGCCCAAATAGATAACAGAGGAAAAATTTTTTAATAAATCATCCCAAATGTTGGCATATGCAGTTGATGTTGACCTAGTTGCCCGCACAACACGCAAGTTAGAAGAAATGTATACCACCTTGTCAGATGCCTCAAAAAATCTGGGCCTTCAAGTAAACGAGGAGAAAACTAAGATAATGGCATCAACACCCAACATTAGAGCCAGACATATCGGCCACGAATTCACGGTTGATAACTCTACCTTTGAAGTGGTGGACAAATTGACATACTTACGCTCCCTGATCACCAAGGAGAACGTCATGACGGAAGAAATCATGTGAAGAATAATACTAGCAAACAAATGCTATTTTAGACTGAGTAGACATATGAGAAGCTGAAACTTATACACCCAGTGTTGACATATGGATCGGAGACTTGGACCATTTTCAAGGCAGATGAAAACCTCCTGCTTATATTTGAACGAAGGATCCTGAGAAGAATATTTGGTGGCATCTGTGAAAATGGTGTTTGGAGAAGGAGGTACAACTACGAGATATATCACAGATATAAACATATATTTGTTGGTAAAGACGTAGTATCTCTTATAAAAACACAGCAGAACAAATCTCCTAGAAGAATCCTTATCTCACAACTGTGGGAAGTAGAAGTAGGGGTGGGCCAAAACTCAGATGGAGGGATAGTGTAGATGAGGATGGTAGAAAATAGGCGAAGCAAACTGGCAACAGTTGGCAATGGATGAAACTGACTGGCGTAATAGACTTGGGAAGGTCGAAGCTCTTTTATAGGGCTATAGCACCAATGATGATGATGAAGACATCCTGCCAGTCTATTTGCTTTTTGTACTTGATATCTCACTTCTTTGTTCAGGTCTCCACAGCTAGACAGTGTAATTCCCAGGTATATTATTTACCATTACTTGTTCAATACTGATGCCATCAATTTCTATTTTACATCTGGTTGGTTCTTAGCTGACTACTATTGTTTTAGTTTTCTGAGATAAGATTGTCATATTAAACTCTTGCTCTTATGTTAAATCTGTGGACCAGTCTTTGCAGACTATCTTCATTTTGGGCTGTCAATATTGCGTCATCTGCGTAACAGAGTATTTTGATTTTTTTTGTTTCCCATTCTGTATCATCTTCCTTTTTTAATGCTGAATTTATGTTTAAATAAATAAATTACCTTACACCGTAACACCACTGTAGCGTTTTACCAATAAAATTAGCGGTTCTAATTTATGTAAGTTTACAGTATGATAATATCTTATCAACTAACTAAACAAATATCAACACAGTTTATGAACATTCTTAAACATCCATCATCGTCTCTAGAGAGGGTAACCGTTATATGGGGTACGTTGTTCGTTACAATATTATGAAGACTTACGATAAAAGAAAACATGGATATAAATGAGAACACTGTCTAATATTGATAAAAGAAATGAAAAAGAAGGAGCATTACTTTGGCTATGCTCTCATAATCAAAAAATCTCTTATATTCCCAGGATACCGGGAAACTTTCCAATTCTTTTTCCCAACCGGGAAAAAAATTTTTTTGTTATATATTGATATATATATATATATATATATATATATATATATATATATATATATATATATATATATATATATATTATTATGATATGTAAAATCGAGAAAAATATTGGTTTGTTTAAAATATTTCAAAGTTCAAAAAACATTAAAATATTTCAGATAAGTAGGATAATATCCAACAAACATTTCGGAGAAGGAAAGTTATTAAAGTCTTGAATTACCTGTACTAAACAAAATGTAAAGCTTTGCATAAATTATTTCTTTGTTATACTTGAGTGACCCGCATAATTTTAAGTGAAATCCCAAAGACAATAGAAGGGATTATAGAAAGAGGTTTTTGTTAGTTTTTAAGAATTATAGAAAAATATTATTTGTAAATAAGTTTTAGGAAATTTATAATTATAGGTAAAAATTTGTTTGTTATCGAAATGAAAAAATGGGGGAATTGTGACGAGTTTTGATTGGCGGAGATTGAAAAAGGTGGGATAAGTATGTAGGAAAAAGTTTAGCGAGATTGAGCAGAGAGAAGAGAGGATCAGTCGGTTTTCCAAATCTGTAAGAGGAACAGTGATTGTTCTCTGGCGGTTCCTGAAATGTAGCAAGCAGTAGTGTTGAATGTTAGTGAGTTTTTGTGGAGTTAGTGTATCTGACAGAAGAGGAAGCAGCAAAATATTGTAAGTCATATTTCTCTACTTATATTCCAAGAGTCACTGTTCAGGCCAACGAGAGATTCAGTTTATCGTAAAGAGAAGATATTCCAAGAGTCATTTTTCACTCGGGCCAACGAGAGATTCAGTTTATCGAGAGGAGAAAGGCTATCATAATTTGAATGATTTGTGCTTTTGAAGGAGATCATTAAGGACGATATACTTGCAACAATCTGTGTAAGATTGCTGATTACATAGGGAGCTGTTGAGAGGAGATAATATAGTCTACAAGGAACAAGGATTTGGACCACTCATCATCAGAGAGAGATATTTTGTTTTCTGCAGTTTTTTTCTTTTATGGATAACACAATTTTTACACTTAATTTAGAAAGGATATAAATATTTTGATTAGGAGAGTTAGAATAGTTCGGAATTTTGAGATTTCAATTAATATTGTTTGTACCATTAATTTTGATTGTTCACGTACGTAGAACAAAATTTTTGAGAATCATTATATGAGATTTGTTTATTGAAAACTTTTGAGTGTGAATTATTTCATTATTTTTATTTCAATATATAGTGTTAGATCATATGTGTTTTTTATTATTCCGGTATTCTCTGGACTTTACCTTTCACATGTAATAGCATAGATATTGAAGCACGAATTTAACCCTGAGATAAAAGAATTAAAAATTGTGATAGAGTCATAATCATATCATCTAGATAATTTTAATTAATCAAAAAAATTAATTAGCTAATTATTGGTTGGCGCACCAAGACTTTAAATATCTCAATAATATATATATATGGTATACAGCCAACTACAGGAACTTAGATTCCTTGTGGACTTCCAATTCTGGTTGAAAAATTTAAGAAGTGCCGATAACACCGTTCTCATCTTCAGTAAATTATAATATATTAAAGACATTACTCAACTGACATTTTGACCCTTGAGGATATATTGATATCGCGGCTACAGTCGTAATTTTTATAAAATAAAAACCAGGAATAAGACCTTGTTCATTTCCTGCCCCAACAATAATTAAACGTTGCCCTTTTGACACTGGTTTTTTAAGTATCACACCAATTGTTTTTTGCAGTATGGCTCGTTAATAAATAAGTTTCGTGAGTAAACACTATAAATTTATTTGCTTCTTTTGCATCATTGATTTTTTTCAGACAATGCAGCCTTAAATGTCTAATTTCGTGTTTCTCTATAAACATTTTTCTATTGTCTGTACTGTTTTTTTTTTCCAGCGAAACCCAAGTTTGTGGAATTCCATCCTCATACTTTCTCTACTTTCTGCATAATTGAATTAATTTATAAGTTTTTGGTGAATTTTTTTAATTATGGGAACTTATTTATCGCGAAGATCAAAATCATATATTTGTCTCCGTAATATACTTTGATCACATGGATCTAGTTGTATTTTTAAGGATATTTTTTGTCGTTTATTAGGTGTAAAGAATCCGAGGGTTTCTCCATTTTCAACCTCACGACCCTTTTTAGCGATTTTTCTGACGCTGGATAAACCGACACCTATAATAATTGAATATTATATTAATTTTTTCCTTTTATTCGATTATTTTCTATCTTTCTATAACGGCACCTCTTTTTATATTCGATTTGTAACAAAAAATGGTAATCTGAGTATGCAAAACATTTATATATGTCGAGCAGCTGTCAAAGCAGCTGCTCGTTCTTGCACTTTCGATAACTCAATAAGAAGAGCATTTCTTTCTGCTTCGTGTTGCGTAAATTCCTGTTGCGTAAATTTTAAAACCGAGTATATAATTTCACGAGCTTGTGCACTGAGAATCCGATTTTTTACGGAACTTACGCGATTCATTTTAATAAAAAAATATTTCACCTCTTAGTTTTTAATATGAAAATTCAACAAACAATAACTACTTAACGAATTACGAATTTATCTGACAACGTAGCAAAGGCACTAGAATTGAAGTTCAATGTTAAGTATACGGATGTTTACGCATTTGGCGCTTGCATACAACTGACTCTCGGCTCCTTCCTTTATCGATAAATTAACCTTCAGCGTTGCAGTTATATCTGTTGAGTTATACAGGCTGTTCTATTTAAAATAACTTAATCGCTGTTCACTTCCGGTATAGCCGAAAATGGCATGTCTGTCAAAATATTTTCTTGTAATCCCCATAAACCAATCTATCTATCATCTATCTGATACATAGATAGTCTGAGCTCGTAGATAACCCTAGACACTTTTTTTGATCTGATTTGTGAACTTTTTACTGGTTTAATCCCGTATAAATACCATAGTTGTATATTGTATTTTATATTTTGTTAATTTTCAGAAATTGATATTGAACTTCTTAAACAACCCGGAAGAGAGAATGCTCATTTTAACCATCCCACTTACCGGCCAACTAACCCCATTAACAAGTTTCACTCCACAAGTAAAACAAAAATTCACATATTTTATCAGGAAAAAGAAAGATGTTGTCACTATGGAAAATTTTCGAGACATTTTATGTTTCGGGGACATGGCAGGTAGACCAATAGAAGAGATGGGAATTTTATTGGACGGTGTTTTCGTACCAGTCTTGTCCAACGTTGAGAATCAAAAGGGATGGCCCAAAGTTGTGGCCAATGATGTTGTTAACCATGTGAGAAGTTTTAAAAACACCGTGGAACAGGTATTTATACATTTAAGCACTTGTTACTTATATAAGTCTACAAGATTTTTTATCTCTTTACAAGAATATAGACTCTCTTTATTCTTTAATTCAAAAATTTCGTTGGTGGTCACCAACGTCATCAGGGATTGCTACAAACTTGTTTAGTAATGTTTATTTAGAAGCTTGCTTTAGATCTATTAAAGAAAGATGGAATAACATAAAGACACATTGCAAAGTAGACCCAGAATCTTTCTTAGAATTAGTAATCTTTTTATTCGACAATACCTATTTCTCTGTTGACAATAAAATACACAAACCTACCTTTGGAACACCTATGGGTGCAAAAGTTTCACCAATTCTTTTCTTTTATGTCGTGGATGACATCCTCGACTTTTTTTTTATTTTTTGTCAAAAAATATGTTGATGACATGATCCTGGCACTTACCAAAGATAAAATTGAGGATATATTATTTGTTTTCAACAGCTATGACAATTGATACAGATGACAATGAACAATTAGTTCCTTTCCTCGATACAAAATTAATAAGAACAAACAATAATAACATCATGGTTGACTGGCATAGAAAAACCTCTACTTACATTACGTATCCTACTACAAACACTTAATGCAAGTTAACTTAATCAAACAAATAAAGACCAGAGTGATGAATATGATTCTGAATATGATTCTGAAACTGATTAAATTATTACAGAATGTTCATCGATAATGTATATTTTAAAAATTAGTCAAAAAAATCCTTTTTGACACACCCTCTTCTCTACCAAATTATAAATGATGAAATTAAAAATATAAGAAACCAAGAGAGAAAAGGGAGTGTCAAAACAATCACAAACAATGAAAGAACAGATTATTCAATTATAACTTTACCATATATCAAGGATCTCACCTCAAGACTGGCAAGAGTACTCAATTTCTTTTATAATTTTAAAATAGCAAATAAAACAGTGAATAAAATTAAAAATTAACATACTAAACTAAAAGACACTACACCTAAGGAGCAAATGTTACAGGTAGTCTATAGTATCCCTTGTAAAGACTGCAATAAAGAATACATTGGCCAAACAGAAAGGTACCTAAACAATCATATCACATCACATAAGAGTGACAGTAGACTACATCGTAACCGTTGCTCTTTAGCACTACATATACTAAATGAAGAACACTGTATGGATTACGAATCCGATAAAATTCTAGAAAGAGAAACCAATTACAAAAAAAAAAACTGTTCCTAGAAATAGCTTTCATAGCACAATCAGAAAACAATATGAACAAAAAAAAACAGATTTAAATCATCTCAGTGACATTTATCCTTTTCTTCTAACAATTGACAAACAACTCATGAAACTTAATAGCTCTTTAGACCCCCTCATGGACTAAATTAATGTCATTCACCGTACTATCACATAGTTTATAATAGACTTTTGGGAAACCAAAAAAAAAACAATAAAATTAAATTTCATGATGTTTTCATAATATAAACATAAAAAAATTTCAACAATCAAAAGTTGAGTCTCTCACCTCATGTTTAAAGTATATGTGGTGATAAATCTAAATTGTCACCTTGTGTTAAAACAACTTTAATATTGCCCAAAGGAAGGACTCACTATGTAAGCCAAAACATCAAAGAAATACCATAGTCAAAAAAAACTTTTTCTTGGCATTTACAGAGAAAAGAAGAAGGTTTAAGTTTTTAGGGGTTATATCCCTCAAACGCCAATAAACTGAACATATCTACAATGAATATCTACAATGAATAAGTGGCTATGTAGGTATTGAGAGAAATTTCTTAACGTGAGAATTGTGGGCTGTTAGTCAGGTAAAATAATATACCCTTCGAAATGTAATGCAGTGTTAATTATTCAATCCAAAGCCAAATAGCTACCAATAAATATTGAGCAGTCTTAGTGTAATTTATACTGACAGTAATCCTCTATATTTTGTATGTAAATGGCACAGCCAACACCGACAGAGATGATTTCGAACAATCAGTATAAATTTTACAAAAATAGTTTGTTTTTGAGTTTATCCTGTACTAATAATTGTGCGTGAAAAATTAAACAAAATGAAGGAATTTCTACGATTGATTTATAATCGTAAAATATGTCAGAGTTTAAGAATGGAATTCTTTCTCGAGTATTCAGTCCTTATTATAAGTGAAGTGTTCAGGAATAACTATAGACATTTTTAAAATGACTTAAAGCTCTTATTTTACTCTTTCTTTTTAAGTATTTTGAAATTAGTATTCTTCACACATTCACAGGCCGTTCATTGCCTACTTTATTTCAATAAATTTGGTATTATATCCTGTGCTGTAATAAACCGTTACCATACATAATTTTGGGATAAAATTATTTAGTATTTTTGTATATCATAGTCAATTTTTTATTACAAAATAACAATGTAAACAATTGAATCGCTTATTTTAGAAACAACCTAAGTGACATTTTGGCGATTTTGAGTTTATAACACCAACATGTATTTCTGTGGGTTACACACAATTTAATGTAGAATACACCTAAGTCCCGTAAGCATAGTTGATTTTATATCGATTTAAAATGTTCATATATTTCTGAAACCACTTTAGTCCCGGACTAAAGTTGTTTCTGCACTAAATTGTCAGTTGTCACTTTGCGTATCGACGTTTACCATAACCTGTAAAATTCATAGTGTTTATATTGTTTTTTCTTATTGCTGCTTACAAAAAGTTGTCTGTATATTGGAAGAAAAACGTTCATATTTTAATATTATTATGAACAACGATCAACCAACTACCAGTGCTGAAAATGCTAAGGATGAAAAGCCTGCTACTAAAAGGCGTAAGAATTAGGCGAATTAGGAAATCGGATGAATGTCAGCGTAATGTTATCAAAATCTCTAGAGTTAAAGGGCAAACATATATTAGCTACCAAAATAAGGCCATAGAAGCAAAGCAAATAGGACCTCAGTGCAAGTAAGACAATAAAAATATATTTTTGTGTTTGTAAAATACATTTTTTACGAAAGTAAAAATAGACGAAAATACAAATCCCATCCCCATTAAGAGAGGAGTGAGACAAGAAGACGTAATATCGCCAAAGCTTTTCAACCTAGCCCTAGAAGACGTCTTCAAAACTACAAATTGGTCAACCTATGGCATTAACGTTAATGGCAACAAGTTAAACCACCTCAGATTTGCTGACGACATAGTGATTATAGTGAGCACATTCGAGGAACTGCAAATTATGATGGGGGAACTAGCAGCCAGCTGCCAATACGTCGGCCTAAAAATGAATATGAAAAAAACAAAAATAATGACAAACACAGATGACCCCAGACGTATAACTATAAATGGCAGTGAGATAGAACAAATCCAGGAATATATCTACCTAGGCCAAATGCTGAGACTTGACAAAGACAACCAAAGTGCGAAAATTATTAGAAAAGCAAGACTAGCATGGACAGGATTTGGAAAACTTAGTTGGATACTTAAGAACCGCAAAATACCCCAATACTTGTGGAGCAAAGTGTTCAACCAATGCATCCTTCCTATCATGACATATGGATGTCAAACCTGGATCCTAGCCAAGGCAAATATGAATAAACTAGCCACAACAGAAAGAACAATGAAAAGAGCAATGTTAGGTATACGACTGTCAGATAAAAAGAGGAACAACTGGGCAAGATCCAAAACAAAAGTCGAGAACAAAAATTGCCAAACTTAAATGGAGCTTTGCGGGCCACACTGCTAGACAAAAAGACCAACGTTGGAATACTACAATACAACATTGGAGACCTTACGAAAGTAAACGACCAAGAGGAAGACCACAGATGAGATGGGTTGATGACATTAAAAGAATAGCTGGAACAAATTGAAAATATGTTGCTCAGGATAGAGACCGATGGAAGGAGTTGGGAGAGGCCTATGTCCAAACATGGACGACAGAAGGCTAAGAAGAAAAAGAAGAAAATACATTTTTTAGGTGTCTACTCAAATGTTTTGAAAAAGTGAACGAAGATCAAACGAACATTATTTTCGGCAACTCTTACGGCATGACAACAAAAAACGAACAGGATAGATGATATCTACAACGATTAATAGAAGTAATGTAGGTGTCTAGAAGAAGAAAACGTAATGAAGGATGTAAAGATAGGACGATAAGTTACAAGCTTGTTGTTAATGTTGATCAGACTAAAAAAAATATATATGCGAAGGAGCTTTTTTAAGTATTCACGCCATTGGAAGAAAAAGGCTAAAAAAATTAAAAGACTTGTGGTATGTGGTGTGATATCTACAGATAAAAGGGAAAAATTATAAAGGGGAATATTATTGATGCTGGAACTAGAGAACTTATCCGTAGCCACATAACTACATTTCCAATCATTCAAGAGACCTTCAAGAGTCTCATTACTCTGGTAAGGAATTTAAGTACTTAGTTGCGAAACCTAACATAAAAATAATGACGAATTATTTATTACAAAGTATCCTGAGAGTACAGTAAAATATAGTTACTACAATAAATTTTTTCATGAAAATTTTAACCTACATTTTGGTAGAACACAAATTGACACATGCAATGTCTGTGTGGAGCTTAATTTAAAAATTAAAAGTCCTAGTCTTAGCGAAGTAACAAAAAAAGTAGCGGTTGCCGTTCACTGTCACCTAAGTAAAAAAATTTTACACTGCCCTACATAATCAAGTTGAGGAATGCATTCAAAGAGATGATAATATATTTGATGACAGATATTTTATCTGTCGCAGGTTACCTTTATTGTTTTTAAGTCACGAAAATCGGTTCTTTATCTTTACCACGAAGCAGAAGCACGAAAAAGCCCGAATGAAGTATGCAGCTTTCTATTAGATTATATTGTAAAATATATTGGATGAAACAGATGTTATAGAACTACGCCTGTTTTCTGACAACTGCCAAGTTCAAAACAAAAACCACTGCGTTACAAGAATGTATTTCAATTCAATCGAACCCATTTCTAATCGAATTTATTTCCAAAATGAAGAAGTACTGAGAGCAATGAATACACGCCCTCATCTCGTCAATACTATCAAAACTAGAAAGACGTCATACTTAGGACATATAATGCGCCGTAGGAAATTTGAGCATCCAGGTAATATTAGAAGGCAAGATTGAAGGTAAAAGTGGCATAGGACGAATGGAAAAATCTTGGCTACAAAACATTGAGGTTGGACCCACACAAGAGGAAATGAATTAATTCATCAAGCCCAGAACAGAGAGAAATTTGCCATATTGATCGCCAACCTCAACAGAGAAGGCACTTAGGAGAAGGAGGACAATATTATAAGTTTGCATGTGCGTCGACCGAGACACAGAAGTTAACAAGGGATCAACGAATTTCGTTCTCAATTTCCAAATTGCATCATTTTGTCTACAGCGTTGATGCTCCCGGCAGTATTTGAGCTAGTGAATACATTAATGGTGTGAAATGGACTACCTTCAATGTTTCCATTACAAAAACAAGCAATGTCACAATACTAGAGGCCAAAAAAAAATTTGATCGTAATGCTTCAATGGGTGAAGAAGGAACCGTTCAAACCATTTTACGAAAATATTATTTAAACATCAGTAACTAAGAAAAAATCCAAGGAAGTCACAAAATAAACTGTATGATATTAAAATTGTTTAGTAATAAATACTTTTGTTTTGAAACTTGACATTTCATTACTGAAACAACCCAAGGCCATTTTAAAAATGTTTATTTAAAGAGCTTAGTAACGATTTAGAATGCTTTTTTTTATTTAAACAAATATACCCGCATCAACCACTAAGGGTTATTAGCGGGGGGACATACACAAACAGTAAGATACATATTGTTACATAAAAAAATAATTTTTACAATCTGGTATATAGTTTAGTCATTTTAAGATAACTTAATAAATACTGTAAACTTGACGTTAGTATACTTTTTAAATTATCACTAAGGGCACACGCGATTCTTTCGTTCTGGTACACTGGACACTTAACAATTATATGTTTCACTGACAACTGTGTGTTTCACTTGGTACACATCGGAGCAGCCTCCTGGTTGAAGATATGCTTGTGTGTAAGGAAAGTATGTCCTATTCGGAGTCGGTTGATGATGACTTGGTCTTTTCTATTATTTGGTAAGATGAGTTTGGTTCCTACTTGACTTAGACATTCTTTGAATAAGAAGCTTAATGGATTCTATATGTGTAAAATAACCGTTGGGGTTTCACTGTAATATGAATGTGCTGGCCATTAACTCTTTATGTGTTAACTATTTATTGTTGAGAACTTGATTCTTAGTCAGTTTCGTCAGTAGAAGAAGGATTGTTGAGAAGCAGTTTCTTCTTCAATCTGGTGATATTGTTTTTTAAAGCTTTTATTTTGTATTTGAGAATATATAAAGTTTAAAATTTTTTTTATTTCTTGGCTTTTATTTGAATAATTTTTAATAAGGCGTTCAGGATGTTTTGAGTGAAGGGAATTTGCCAGAAAATCACATATTTCATGAAAAGTAAGTGAAAAGGAAGGGTTTCTATTTTCAATTTTTACTTTAATTTGATTTAGAATAAGTGGAATATCTTCTTGGGTTTTAGGCTTTTTCTTAGGTTTTTGAGTATCGGGAGGAGGTAGGCCATTTTCAAGAATTTCAGGAGAGGATATTTGTCTATTAGTTGCAGGAGTAATTTCAGTGGTTTTTCTATCGCTTTCGATTACTAAGGAATTATCTTGGAATATTTTTGGTTGATTCAAGATTTGTAATTCATTGTTTGTTTGTGAGGAAGTGGTTTGGTCCTTTGTAGCTGATGCGTGATTTTGTATGGTATTGGGTTCTGGTTCCATTAATGTTTCGGTATTTTCTTGGTATTGGTTTCGTGGTTGATCTTGTAGCTGATTATATTTTTCATTGGTAGAGTTATGTATATTCACGTGGTGGTCAGTTTCCATTTGATTAATTGAGTTGCTTGATGATGATAAAGAAATACAGTCAGAATCGTGATGTCCGACAATCTTGCATCTGGAGCAGTCTAAACCATCTATGGAAATGTATAGTCGATATGATGTATTGTCGAATGAGATTAGAAATGAGCCAGGAATTGATGCATTTTCTAAAGGACTTATGAACATTTGCCTCCTAAAGCTAAGTACGTGGCTGTATTCTGAGTCTTGCATGACTACTCGTAGAAACGTCATGTTGGAGGCGGATTTTCTACCCATAGTTTTTAAGTGCTCTTCAATTATGCTATTAGGTATAGTAGGACATACATTAGATATGATGAGTCTCTGGGCAGGGGTTATAAGTCTTCTTACTTCAATCTGGTTACCATCAATATTTATACATTTGTGGGAGCTAAGAAATTGATCAACTACATATTTGGAGGAGAGGTAGATACAGATGCGGTTGTTTGCTCTTTTGGCTGCCCAATCAACATTTTTGGGCTGTACTATTGATCCAACAGCTTTTATATAATCGAAAACTTTGTCCACTTAATAAAATTGAACAGCAGCCTAGCCTAATTACTTGTTAGAAGCAAGAACCAGCAAAAAGTTGTTGTCGATAATCGATAAGTTGAATTGAAATCGATAAAATATTTTGCCTTTTAAACTTCTGATTTTAAGGTTATTAATAATGCAGTTTTGTACTCACAGAATTCTACGATTTTCAGTACACTGTCACATTTAATTTTAAGTTGCAAACAGTATAAAAATTAAATTATGTTTTTAATTTTAACTACCAGTAATTAACAAATTTGTCAGAATCGATATAAAGCTGTATGATCTGCTAGATATCGGGGTCGGACTAGAATGCTTTTGTTTTTGATAAAATCTTACATTCGGTGTAATGTATTAACTTCAAACTTCACTTTTAGTGAAAATGTTGAACAAAACTCTTAAAACGTTTTATTTCATCTCCTGCAAACTGTCCGAATTTGACTTTGATTCAATTTAATTTCAATTCAATTTTATTTTTAGGTGACGGGAGCAATGAAAAGCATAACCATATTGCCGATTCCTTCAGAAATGAGAAACGTATTCGAAGCTGTTCTTGGATTTCATGAAACCAACGGCGAAGAAGTGGATTTTGTGCTAAAAAATGCATTAGAAAATGCAGTAATGAAATGGTCAACAGTATGCAACGAAGTTTTAAATCAATCATCATCTATAGTCTTTGCTGATGGCGCTAATCCTACTCCCACCAACGAAATCCACTTTTGGAATTCCAGAAAAAAGAATTTACAGTCAATTTATGATCAGCTGACTGATTTAAGGGTACAAAAAGCTGGGGAATTTTTAGAACTAACAAACAGTTCTTGTTTAACGATGTTTAAAACGTTGTATAAAAATATTGTAGCAGCTCTTGTCGAAGCAAGAGATATAAGTATGTATCTTAAGTGCCTTCAACCACATATCGGAAATTTTGAAGAAGATTTTTTTGAGATATCTAGTCATATAAATCCACTATTACATTGCGTTGGATTAATCTGGGCAAATTCGAGGTACTATTCTACAAACGACAGGATAATCAACTTACTTAAAATGATTTCCAATATGATAATTGCATCCGCTGAAGTAGCTTTGGACCCTGACAATATATTTCAAGGAGATACTGAAGATATATATAGAAAGATAGTTACTAGTATCGAGCTTATTCAACAATTCATGGATTCTTTTGAGTACGTTAGAGAAAATTTGGATTCGTATTATGATACCATACCAGATTCGCTTCGTACTGAAGAACCGATTGTAAGAAAAAGCTGGAATTTTCACAGAAGAGTTGTATTTCAACGCCTTCTTGACTTTACTGATCGTTTAAAAATATTAAAGGACATTTTGGGAACTCAACTAGAGTTCAGTAAGCTCGAAAAAGTTGAAATAGGTGGCATTAAAGGCCGATTATTAAGTCAAAAAGTCGAAGAAGTATTTGAAGACTTTAATAAGCTATATAATTTATTTAATAATATAACCTACGAAGTACTGGATCTAAAAGATGAAGGTATTTTAGGCGATGCTCATAATTTTCAAAGCAGTTGTGCTGATCTAGACAGACGTCTGGCAGCTATATTTTCTCAAGCATTTGATGATTGTTATAATCTGGAAGCGGTTTTTAAATTTATTAATGTAGCTGGAGTACTGTTACAGAGATCGTTAATAGGAGAAGAATTAACCGCTAAGTTTCCAGTTATTATCGATATGTTCCATAAAGAACTCGATACAGTAAAACAACTATACGATGAAGGGAAGGAAAAGGGAGTACCACTGGAAAAATATTATCCTCCCGTAGCGGGCACTTTACTGTGGATTAACAAGCTTAGACAAAGAATTTCAATTCCAGCTAGCCAATTTAGATTAGTAGAGGACAAAATAGTTCAGTCTGAACAAGCTGCATTCGTTTTTCAGAAGTTGGATGAAATGTTGGATATTTTGGATAGAGAACAAAGAAACGTATTTAGTTCTTGGTGCCAAGACGTCCCCGATCAGATTAAAACTAGCATGTCCAAATTCCAGTTGGTTAAGGATATTAATCTTCGACTAGAGCTAAACTTTGATCCGGAACTGGAGGCGATTTTGCGAGAAGTACGATACATGAAGTTACAAAATATTCCTGACATTCCTCAAGAGGCAATGGACGTCTTCGATTTGACTAAAACACTTATGGATACCATAGCCATGCTTAGGCGTATTGTGGAATGGTATAATTATTTAAAAGTAAATACCACTCCTAACGAATTTAATTTAATTGAAGAAGAACTATCAGAATTAGACAACAGATTGATGGTTTTGATCGACGAAAATACTTGGTATACTAATGGTAAGTAAAATTTAATAATAAATAATTGGTTAACCAAATCTAAAAAAAAAAACATAATTTTAAATTAATTATAATAAATATGCAGATATAGGTATACGATGTGCAACGCAAAATAAAACTCTCTAAATTGTAGGAATCATTTTTTGGTTACATAAGCTTGTATCAATAGAAATAAGAAATTTATAAAGAAACTAGCTGAACCGGCGAACTTCGTACGGCTTTAGAATTAAATAATGTGTCTAAAAATTTAACTTCTTCTTCTTCAGTGCCTTATCCGGTCCGGATGTTGGCGATCATCAATATATCATGGTCTTGTTGACTGCTCTGCGAAACAGCTCCGCGGAGGTCATCCCAAACTATTGTCGGAGGTTTTTTAACCACGAGATACGACGGCGTCCCGGTCCTCTCCTGCCAAATACTTTTCCCTGCATAACGAGTTGAAGAATTCGATATTTTTCTTTGTTCCGCATCACGTGCCCGAGGTACTCAAGCTTACTTCACATCTCGAAGGCTTCAATCCGCTTTTCTGTGGCTTACGTCAGTGTCCAGGCTTCAACTCTATATAGTAACACTAGAAGAATGTAGCACCTCACTATCCGCATCTTGGTTCCCAAACTGAGATCACTGCAGCACAGCAAGGATCTCAACTTGATAAATGTAGACCGTGCCATTTCAATTACGGATCTAATCTCTTGATCGTAGTCCCATTGTGAGTTGAGGGCAGTTCCGAGGTAAGTGAATCTGTCGACTCTCTGAATCTCTTCGCTATCTGCTATTTGTGCTCCGGGATCTAAATTTGCACGGTTGACAACCATAAATTCAGTTTTCTTAATATTAAGGTCTAGTCTGTATGTTAAGCTCACAGTCATCACTCGGTCTAGTAAGGCTTGTAGATCATTTACGCTGGTTGCTAATAACACAGTGTCATCGGCGTAGTGGATATTATTTATGTATTCACCGTTCACTCGGATTCTCATCTCTAGGTCTGTGAGGGCTTCAGTAAAAATTTCCTCAGAGTATATATTGAAAAGAGTCGGCGAGAGCACACAGCCTTGCCTTACTCCTTGCATGATCTTCACTTGGTCGGTCAGCTGGTCTTCGATCGTGACTTGAGCACGCTGGTGCCATTATAAATTCATGATGATCCGAATGTCCTTTTCATTCAATCCTATTCTTTGTAGAGCGGCGAACATCTTCTGGTGCTGACAACGGTTAAATGCCTTGGTGTAGTCAATAAAATAAATATAGACATCACAGCTGACATCGCGGCATCTCTGAAGTAGGACTTGTAAGGTCAAAAGTGCTTCAGGTGTACCCATGGAATTGCGAAATCCAGATTGCATTTCATTTTCTTCGCATTTCTTTTAAATTCTGGCATGTATGATTTTAAGAAAAATCTTAAGTGCATGACTCATAAGTCTGATAGTTCGGAAATCTTCACAAGTTTTCGCAGATCGTTATTTGGTAGTGTTACAAATGTTGACAATAGCCATTCCTCTGGGATATTACCTGAATCGTATATGGCGTTAAACAGTTCAGTTAACTCCTCTGTGTTCACTTCAGTCATCACCTTAATAAGTTCAACGGGTATTTCGTCCGGACCTGTGGCTTTACCATTCTTAAACCGTTTTAAAGCTGCTTTCACCTCGCTTTCTAGTATTGACGGCCCTGTCATGCAATTTATTTCTGGAAGGTTACCTCGGTAGTCCCAGAAAAATTCTTCGATGTACATTTTCCAGGCCACCAACTTCTCCTTAACTGTCGTCGCCAGGTTCCCGTTTATGTTTATGAGGAGGTGTGTGTTTCTCCTCTTGTATTGACCAGTGGCTTCTCGAATTTTTTATTGGATATTTATATGATCCTGTTTCACTTGGAGCTCTTCGATTAGTTTACATTTTTCTTGAATCCATGTTTCCTTGGCTCTTCGTATTTCTTTTTTAATTTTTTGGTTGATTTCTTAGTATTTCTTCACGTCCCTGTTTTTCATTAATCTTCTTGGGTTCATCATCTGCAGAATTTCATCAGTTATCCATTCTATATTTTTCAAAAAATCATTCAAAAATTCAAAAAGTTAACAGAAAATAAAAACAAAATAAAAATACTCAAACTTATTATGTATGAAAAGAGATTAATTTAGTGCTTTCTCATAAACCAATTTTTTTGCGTTGCGTAGATATACAATCATGACGGTTTTTCGAGGCGCGAATAATTGTCCATGTGCGGAACATACAAACTAGTAGGAGAAGGTGGGGGAATATCGACTACTTAAGACAAAACTGTTATAGACTGTCTGCTATAGCTTTTACAAATTTGAAACTTATAATATGGACATTTACTTCATTCAGTTAACTAATTACTGCTTCAAAAATATTATAAAATAATTACAAATATTTTAAAAATATAGTGGTACCTCGACATACGAGTGTAATTTGTTTCGTAATCTTGCTCGTATGTCAAACCAATTTCCCCATTGAAATTAACTGAAATGTCATTAATCCGTTTCAGTTCAAAAAAAAAACACGTTAATTGTTTTTGTTAAGTGTTTTAAAATAAGAAAAATGCGTTTAAAAGAAGAAACATTTATTTATAAGTAACAAAAAATGCATACATATTCTATAAAACATAAGAAAAAGTGAAGTGCTTATGGAAGCGCTTAATTTTTGTCATTGGTCTTCGCTTTTTTCGTCACACTTTGCTCATTTTCATCTGCAGAACGTTTAAAAAAAACTGTTCAAGGAAGTTTGTTTCTTCCTCCCTTTAAGAATTTTGCGGAAATGTAATAGGCAAGTTTCGTTGAACAACACCGATGCACGACCAGTTGTAACTTTTTCGTGGTGATTTTTATCCACGAACTCTCTTGTAACTTTCTCCCACATTCCCACGATCTTCTTTATACCTCTTGTAGAGACAACGTCTTTCAATTCTCGCTCCTCTTCAAAACTAATTTTTCGTTGAACCACCGTATGTTGCTGCGAATGTGGTTCGTCTAACTCCTCGATTGTCAGCTCCTGAGACTGTTCCTCGACAAGTTCGTTCACAAATTGTTCATCCACCTTCAGACCCATGGATTTTTCAAGAGAAACAATCTCATTTACCACTGACACTTCGGGTTCCAGTCCTTCGCAGGCCCTTTCATCTACAGCCTCAGGACACAGCTTCTTCCATGCAGAGGTTAAGGTCCTAAGGAGTGTTGTTGGCTGGTAGATAGAGAATCTTTATAAACTAGAAATCTTAGAGTAAATCATTTTCGAGATTTGGTGGGCGAGAAGGGGCATTATCGAGGACAAGAAGGATTTGCAGGGGTAGGTTGTTTTACTGTAGATATTTTTTTAACAGAAGGGATAAACACCAGATTTATCCACCTCACAAAAAATTTTCTAGTGACCCACGCCTTTGGATTTGCCTTGCACATAACTGACAGTTTTTCTTTTAAAATCTTATGTGACTTAAAGGTTCTGAGATTTTCTGAATGGTACACTAGAAGAGGTTTGATTTTACAGTTGCCACTCGCATTGGTGCAAAGTAGTAGAGTTAATCTATCTTTCATATGTTTGTGACCTGGCATCGTCTCCTCCTCTGCCGTCCGCAACTAGCCCCGACTGGCTTTAAACGAGTCTTCCGATTCATCATTTGTGGAAGTGTGTGGGATCTGCTTCAGCAAATCTTTGTTAAGGTTCCTCCTTGAAGCTGCTTCTCTGTCACCCACACCATTAGTAGTTTTTCTATCTTTTCATGAAAAGTCTGTAGCTTATAAATTATTGTAAAGCCCCGTTTAAGTACAGTACATATATAAATATGGTTGTTGTTCCTCTCGATTAAAGAATTTTGTCAGTGACTCTAGATTATAAAAATACTTTCGATCGTGTCCAATACGTAAAACTTTTCTGTACTTCTTTACATCTTGTGAATGGAAGTTGTCCTGAATAATAGTAATTTAAGGTTAATTGCCAACTTGTAGCCAAGTTTGTAGCCAAATGGATTTTAAAACTGCGAAGAAAGCTTAACCATATAACATAAAAATAAACAAATAAAGATATGCCGATAAACGGTATTTGCAGACATTTTGGAGGATTTAGAACAGTTGCTCGATCAAGTTGCATCTAAAAGTACTGATTTTGGCCTTAACTTGAATGTAGGAAAAACAAAGTGCTTAGTGGTCTCAAAAACAGCAAACATCAAGGGCATATCGAAAGTGAATGATAAACAAGTAGAACGGGTTTAATTCTACAAATACCTAGGTGCCAGCTTAACGAAAACTGGGATAATGACGTATGGTCCTAAAGTTTTGGGAAAAATTTCACCTGGTCTGATTGAGAAGCAAAATGAATTTAACAAAGAAGGCCATGGAATTGAAATGTCATCAGTTATTGACATTTAATAAAACAAAGCAGAATATTTTGGTTTGTGATCTGCAAAATGTCTCAAAATGTGTATAAAATTGATATTCGTCGAGGTGTTTATAATATGGTTGGGCGAATGTCGAAACGAGATATTGTTAATATTTATCGAGATCAAAACATAAGCAAATCGACAATTTATCGCACAATCAGAGAATGTGAAGAAGGGATACCATGTGTTAACTTGCGTAAAAGTGGCCGACCGCGGATTTTGTACCATATAAGAGAGGCAAAACTGATTGAAGCAGCTAAGAACAAAATTGGGGTCTCACAGCGAAAACTGGCCATGAGATTTCATGTTGGAAAGACTACAGTATACAGGATCCTATCGAGTAACAATATTATCTGTTACGGTTCTGTAACGATAAAATTTTTAAATAAAATATAATATTAATAAAAAAAAAAATTAAGCACGCCGCTGTTAAAATGTTAATAAAGGAATTATTTCTGTGGTCATATCAAGGGGTCTTTTTCTAAAGTGTAAGAATAGTTATCTATTGCATATGATACGAATTAAAGCGAGATGGACATGTCTCGCCCAAATATCAGAACTAGTTTTGCAGCCTATACAAAAATATGGATGGGTTCGTCCAAGGTTACTTAATAGCAAGAAATGAAAAACAAAAAGGCATTCGAGAGAAGACTGGGGAAGTAAAATGTTGTCATGTTGATGAAATGGATTATGCCGCAATTTCGGCAGTTAAAAATTACTTCTAATAATCGTTAATATTAGTGCTAGTGTACCGAACTCAGTATGCACGTTCTGTGTAAAAAGTTAAAGTGCTGAAGGTGAAATGGTAGATGGTTTTACAACAACTTTTGGAAAAGCAAGGTAAATTTTACCCAATATAAAATGCAGCATAGGGCATAGCTGAAATCTAGGCCAACGAATAATTCGACACCTAATAAGAGTCCGAAGAACATCAATAAGTAGACTATTGTGCTTTCTTTTTCTTTAAAAAACCTAGGTTTCGGTAACGCGCTAAGGCCTTTAAGAAAATAAAAAATATACAATATGACTGAACAAATTTCTCACCAATCCGCAGTTTTTTAGTAGTTTTATTCAATCATTTTTGCAATAAATCGTTTATACAGATTGGATTTTACTAAGTTCTAATATTGCATTTAAAAATAGTATTCAGTAAATAAGTTAGTATTAACATTAAAATTCAACTATAATTAACCTAACTAAAACCTTTAGGGTTTAAGGATAGGATAGAATTGTCCAGTCCTATCGTATAAATAGGTTGGTACCAATCCTTAGGGTATATAAATGTTTATTTCTTTATGTAGGTATTTAATGATTGAAATACATTATGTCATTTTACCTAATCTACACAAGAATTTGTTATATTATTTTATATTAAACCGACTTTCATAATTTATTGCATTTTATTTCTAGACATAGTTTGTTGTTGGATTTACAGGTTGTCCTATAAGAATATAAAAATTTATATTCAATAATACAGGGTTTCTCAGGGTACCTAGTGATTCGTTAACATTATCAGTTGGTCGTAATTACTGAAACTCTGGGTGGTCCACTAAATCGAAGGGTCTTCAAGCGAAGAAGTAAAAATCGCAAGGAACTGTGGGACAGTGAAGTCTTTTTCTGGGTTTAGAATTTTACTAATCACCGGGGTTGGCTTGGTATCACTGTTCTCCCACATTATCTACCGGAAAAGAAGGAAAGCTCCAAAATACACAGAGGATCAATTAGAGAGAATTCCGAGATGTTGCCGCGCGTTAAGGCGAGTGCATTTCGTCAACAAGTTAATCGTGATGGACGATGAAAAATATTTTACTTTGTCCAACTCTGAGATGAAGGGTAACGATGGGTTTTGCACGAACGATTACGAAAATGTACCTGATGAAATAAAATTCAAAAGTAAGAAAAAATTTGAGGACAAAATTTTGGTATGGTGTGCAATTTCTGAGGCTGGCTTTATCTCACAGCCCTACATTGGTGTTGTTCGAGGCGAAGCCTTAAAGGCAAATATTTATATTCAAAGATGTCTCTCTAAATTGCTTCAGTTTGTGAACACACATCATGCAAATGATCAAATAGTCTTTTGGCCAGATCTTGCTTCATGTCATTACGCAAGGATCACAAGGGACTGGTACCAAACTAACAACATTACCTTTGTGCCGAAAGCAGACAATCCCCCCAACCTACCTCAGGCTCGTCCAATTGAAGAGTTCTGGACAATATTAAGTCGGAAAGTCTATAATAACGGATGGGAAGCACAAAATCAGGAACAGTTAAGACGCCGCATATATACAAAAAATAGAGAAATTGACGCCGAGGTCGTCCAAAGGATGATGCAACGTGTCAGGGAAATTATTAGGCAAATCGAAAATTATGGTCCTTTGTCTGTCATTTGAATTTTGATTTATAATAAGGATAGTTAAGTTAAATTGTTGAATAATTTAATAAAAATATAAGATTATTGTGGTCAGAGTTATATGCTTTTGAAACTTTTCCCAAAACTTTAGGACCATACGTTATGGAAGATGTTGCTGCAAGAATCGAATAGACCACGGCGTTTATCAAAATAAAACCAGTTTTATGTAGTTGATATCTTAGCATAAGACTAAGATGTGTGTAAGAAATTACACATAAGAACTCCTAAAATTAATAATAGAAAGCAACATCGAAGAAAAGAGAGCTCCAGGGCGTACGCGTACTTACGACTTTCTTTAGAAAAGCTGTTGACAAAATACATATTGATAGCCAATGTTCATCCTGAACATGGACTTAAAAAAGAAGATCGGATATTGGCGAGGAGCTTTTATATATCTAGTCTGCCGAAGTCCCAAGGATTTGTGTAATAGTTAATGGAATATGTAAAATAAACCATCTGGCTGTAGTACAATAGGTATATAGCAGACTCTTTTAGAAACTATCCCAGACAAAATTAGAAACGGAGAAATTTTCTCAATAATTTACATATACCTAGTTTGTTTTTTCCTACAGGCAATGAATTTTAGTTTATTTAATTATTGAATATTTTTTGTCCCTGTTAATATATACTTAATGAAATTAGTTAGTATAAATTATTAATAAAATATTTGTTTTTTAATTTAACTAAATTTTCATAAATCTGAGTTTTATATTTGTCAACCCCTTATTAACCCCATTCTTATTTTTTACAGATCCAGACATTGTCAGAGAAGTATATGAGTCTACTAAACAACTTACAGATCGTGTGAAAAAAGCCCAAATGAACATAACTAATCTTATGGCTGCTATTACAGAATGGTCCACTAAACCTTTATATGAACGTAAAGACGGCAAGAAAGAAAATTTGCTGTGCGTCGACGAAAGAGCTGAGCGTTGTCAAAAACGTTACGACCAAATAACTCAATGCAGCTTACAGCTAGAAGACGCTCTAAGAGAAAATTACTTTTTACTTTGTAATTTGGAACCACTTGATAATTTAGCAGAAGATGAGGAAGAAGAGTCTATACCACCCGAAGAACCTGTTGTACAGGCTGAAAAAAAAGTGAAGGACAAAAAAGAATTAACACCCAAAACGAAAGCCAAAACAAAAGTACCACCGCCTCCTAAAAAGACAGACTCACAAATTGCAAGAGAGCAAGAAGAAGCAAACAAGATCGAGGAACTTAAAATGTTACGGATGAAGAAACAGATGTTATGGGAACCTTATTTAAAAGATATTGATAATATGATAAAGAATAAACTCTTGTCGGCTATTAACTTAAATCTGTTACTCTTTCTACTAGAAACAGGAGATTCACCTACAATGTCACCATTTTTGGAATTATTGATGGAACTTCGTGATCAAATTATTGTTTATGTTCCCTCTGCAGATATAACCGACCCGAAAAATTTTCTAAGTAATATGGAGGCAATAATTGAAGACATATTTGGAATGGGAAACTATCTGATAAGAGTGGATCCCGATGATACTGAAAGTTTCTACGAGATAGCAAGAGACAACGAAGATCTTGAATTTAAAAATGTAGATTTCTGCGGCAGAATAGTACTTGGCATGGAAGCGGCGATAGATTACCTAAAGTCTTTTAATCAGTACACACATTTGTGGGAAATAGATAGAAATCAGTACTTGCGGGAGTTTCTTCTCTACGCCAGACCATTGACGATGGAAGAGCAAGAACAAATGAATGATGAAAATAATCCCCATCCGATCAAAGAGATCCCTCCTACAATTGATCAATTTAAAGAAGAAATTGAGCGTTATGAGCAGTTGTATAAAAAAGTTGAACAAATGCCGAGCGAACACATATTAATGGAAGGTAAGAATCAATTTATTTAATATGTAAAAAAAAGTTAAAAAGAGAAATTCAAAATTACAATATTTAACGAAAATAACATAGGCCGAATCTTTATCAAAACCGATATATAAACGTCCTGATCTTTATGTACCATTTTGTTATCGTTTTTTGAAATTAATCTAACTAATTGACATTATCTATATAAATATTCTTATAATTTTATTGATAGTCAATAAACAGAGCGCTCAATGCCTTTATACCGAATGATCATATTTCAGACGGTACATTAATTAACTGAAGGATCTTAAAATATCTGTACGTCAAAATTCGTAGACAATCTCGTTTTCCTTTACTTCGATATTCCTTGGAATCTATAGGCTAACTACAAATATACCGGTATATAAGTATCATTATCATCGTCATCATCCTCAGCGTATTCTACCGATTATGGTGCAGCTTCCCTTACATAGTCGTTCTTCATTTCTGCCCACGATTGTCAAATATTAGCTTTTCTGTAGCATATTGTACCGTGTTGTTTCCTTAGATCATAGTTTTATCTTAAATTTGGACGTATTCTTGGTCCCTTGGCGCCTTTTGGATACCATAGTGTAGTTCTAGCGGACCATCTATTGCCAGTTCTTCTTGCCAAATGTCCCACTGCCATTTTAAAGATTTAATTCTGTAAATTACATCAATAACCATGGTTTTCTGTCTGATCTATTCTATTAGTTTTCGATTTCTTTGATATACCTAGCATGCATGCTCCATTGATCTTTAAGTGACTTTAAATTTCACTCTTTCTTTTTAAGTTTCGCAATCGTATGTTATGATTGGTAATATAGTAATATACACTGATCGAATGATTTGTTTATTCTTTTGTTGATTTCTTGGACTAAAGAGCCAGATTTATGTATCAATTGTCCCGGTATACATACTCGTCTACTGTCTTAAGTGCAGTGTTATTTATTATTACATCTAGAACATCAACTAGTTTGTTGTACATGGTTTTTGTTTTTGTCAATTTCATTGTTAGGCCAACTTTATTACTAGCAGCATTTAGGTCGCTTATAAGTTCTTGTAGTTCTGCAGGATTATTAGCAATCAGAACAATGTCGTCTGCAAATCTTAGATGGCTGAGATATTCTCCACTAATGGATAGGCCTTTGTTCTGTCAGTTCATTTTGCTGAATATATTTTCTAGAGTTGCAGTGAAGAGATTTTTTGATATTATGTCTCCTCGTAGGACGCCTCTGGTAGGGAAAAATTCTGGAGTGTTTTCATAAATTTTTATCATAGCTTTTGCTTGTCTGTATATATTTGCTAAAGTCTCCATGTACCGTTTGTCAATGCCTTGGTTGGTCAAAGCTTCTATTACTGCCTTGGAATATAAATACAACCTGGTAATAATCCTTAGAGATGGAGTGAGAAACACCTGTTTAAAAAGAGAGAGGTATATTAGGTCCGCCCTTTATGTCGCCCGAAAATGCATTAGTGGAAATAATAAATTCAACAGAAGTGGGGAAGTTCACCGTTGCCAAACTTATTGGTTTTATTTGACCTGTTGTCTTTTTAGCATTTGAACAATGTTCTAAAATAATCAAATTTGGGCGCAATGATTTAAACGGCAGCTTACTGTTTTTTATTGGGAATATGCCACGATTTTACTTTAAAATAAGTTTAATTTAACATTTTGGTTTCCACTTCGGAAATCGTTTTATATAAATAAAATTTATTAATGTTTCGTATTTTAAGTACGATTTCCCAATTGGAAATCCAAACATTAAAATAAGCTTATTTTAAAGTTACATTGTGCCTTACTTCCAATAAAAATAATAAACTCCATTATGACGCCACAATAAAAAAGCTTCATAAAACAAATTATCTGGCAACGTCGCGTCGTCAAAGTAACGACAATTTGATTTTAATACTGTGGTAACGAGCAGAACAGAACTAGTTTGGTATGCCATGTGTATTGCATGGTCTTTCATCAAGCATAATAAATAAAGACAGTACTAGTAAAGCATTAGAAAGAAGTAGGTGTATTATATTAAATTTAAACTGGACGAAAAATTACGTCTTTTAATTAAAAATAAGATATTATTTGGTATTTTCCAAATAATATCTTTGAAACCCTATTTTCGTGTAGATTTTTTGGAGGTAGTAAGTGTGAAAATAAAAACAAAACAAAAACAAAATAAAATTAGTATAAAAAAGTATACAATGTATTTATAAAAATAAAATCAAATAAAAAATAATTCCAACACTACTGTTTAAATTAACAATAATTCCAAACAATTAGAAATTCTAAACCAAATAAAGTTCTTAGGTAATTAAATGTTGAAACAAATCGCCAAATTGTAACGAACAGTAACCAAATCTATTATACAACGCATTTCTCGTGGCATTGAGTTCATCTGCAGATATGTTTTGGCTACGTTGGATTATCTTTTCCATCGGTTCCTCCAAGTTGGTGGCTCTCTCGAACTCATGCCTGTACAATTTCGTTTTTAGCATCCCCCAAAAATAAAAATCTAAAGGAGCTAAGTCGGGTGACCGAGGGGGCCATTTTATGGTACCTTTTGTACTAATGACACGTTCAGCAAAAATTACCGCTAAATAGTCTCTAACGCCTTTTGCATTATGTGCAGGACAGCCGTCTTGTTAAAACCAAATTTCGTTGAAGTTAATTTGAAAACGCTGAAGTGCTGGAATAATTTAATTTTGCAGTAAATGGAGATATTTGACTTCGTTTAAATTGCTTTCAATGAAAAAGGGTCAATAATATGGTCTCCCAAAATTTCAATCAAACATTCAACTTGTTGTGGATACTGCGTACGCACAGACACACTTAAATGCTTATTCTCCTGAGACCGATCACGTGCAACGGATGGATTATGTTTCTTGTGAATTGTGAAGGAGGACTCATCTGTAAACATAATATTTTTCAAGAAATTATTATTTGCATGGCATCTCTCCATCATAATTTCACAAAATTGCATCCGTTTAAATTGATCATCAGAAAATATTTCTTGAGTTGTCTGCACTTTAAAACAATGGTAGTTGTTTCTTTTCAAAATATTCCTCACTGTTTTTGCATTGAAATCAACTTCATCGGCAATTTGTTTACTTGAACACGGCGTCGCTTTAGCCAATGCACAAACTTGAATTTCTCTAATTTCTCTTCTTGAGAAATTTTCTTTTCGCGAGGTTGATCTGCTGTGCAGCATTTTTTACATCTGCCATTAGTACAGCAAATCTTTTCAAATAAATAAATAATATACAATAACGTTTTTTCTATAGGTACTGGCCTATTTTCAAAAGCTATAATAAATAAATTAATAGTATCTTGTACTGAATTGCCCCCAAAGTACCATTCTATTATTTGTACCCGTTCTTCTACTGTATAAGTAGTCGGCATATCACATTTTTATCTTTACACTGACGCGGTTACCTCCAAAAATAAATACAAAGCATAGCGTTCGGCCTGTCTCGAATGTAGTTTACCATTGAAGAGAACGGACGAATGGCGATGTTGCCAAAATTATCTTGTTTTATTGTAAAATAGGTTACGATTTCGTCAAATAAAAATGCGAATCTGTAAATTTCTCATAGATTTAAGAAATTTTATACCAGTATTTGTGTCAATTATTGTTTCATTTTTAATATTATCATCCAGTTTTGAATGGCAATATAACCGCGCCACTGATCGCCAATTTTTTGAATCAATTCAATGTTTTAATTCAAATATGTAATAAGGCAACCCTGCCGCTGTTTCTTACGTAGACGCTGAATCGGAAATAATCGTCTGGCGTTCACTAATGTGCGTGCATGAGGAATGTGGAAGAGAGACCAAGGGGAAATATGAGTGTTATCTTTGTCTCTTTAAGTTGTCTTTGTCTCTAATTCGCTAAAAATATGATTTTATATATGTGTTAGATATTCTGTTAAATTCTACTATACCGACCATAAACTTTTACCTACATCGTAGAATCGAAAGCCTTCTCGAAATCTATAAAGGTTAATGCTAGTGAAATTTCATATTTTTTAGCTCTACTCATTAGTTCTCGAAGCGTATGGATATGGTCCACAGTACTGAATCCACTTCTGAAACCAGCTTGCTCTCTTGGCTGTGCAACATCTAATGCATTTGTTAATCTGTTGTTAATGATCTTTGTAAATATCTTGTATATGATTTGTAGTAGACTTATAGGTCTGTAGTTTTTGATATCCTCTTTGCTACCTTTTTTATGAATGAGAATTTTGTTTGCTGTATTTCAGTGGGCGGGTATGCATCTTGATCTTAGGATAGTAAGTTCGTAAATATGCCTGCTAAGATTTTCCAGGTTTTTTGCCATTTAAGAAGTTCCACTCTTATACCATCTATTTCAGCTACCTTATCGCTTTTTATTTTTGTAATTGTTTATTCTACAGTCTATTTCATGAATATACATCTGTTTTGGATTATCGCGACAACGAATATTTTAATGTGCAACATAAGAGTACGAAAGTAATTGTTGTCGCGATAATCCAAAATTATCGTATATTCATGGAGTAGACTGTTCTTCTTCCAGAATTACTTCTGGTACATCTTATTGGTTACTGATTGCTTCTTTAAGTGTTTTAGAGGCTTTGTATAATTAACTTTAGAATTTAGTCACGAGTTGTATTATTTTATTTCTGTCTGTAATTCTGGTGTTTTCGTTTTTTAGAGCAACGTTTTGCGTCTTCTTAATGATTAATACTTTGCTTGTTGTCTTATAGTTTTTTTTTCTGTTTTAAATTGCATTTTCTACCAGTCTTTCATTATATTTCCTTATGTCTTCGTTAATACTTTTCCTTATTGTCTTACAAAGTTCTGTGTATTGTATTCTCTGTATGTTACTACTTACTTTTATTTCCCTTCTTTGTTTTAGCATTATTTTGGTTTTATCAGACAGTTTACTATTTTCATTTTGTTGTTGCGGACGTCCAATTTATTTGGCATTATCAAGGACGATTTACATTAACTGAGAGCTGTCGATTTGGTTATATAATCTTTCATCAAGTGTCCTTTGGTAGTGATCTGAGTTTTCTTTTAGATTGTTAATATTATTACCGGTTAATATTGGTTTTGAAATTAATTTCATTCTTTCTATTTTTAGATTTAAAACAATTTTAACTCTAATTAGTCTATGGTCGCTCTATATCTAAAATTTATTTATTACACTGACATCTTTTATTGCAGCATTCTTGTTGGTCAAAATGAAATCAATTTCGTTCTAAGTGGTTCCAATCGATGTTACGCAAGTCCATTTTCTGTTCGATTTTTTCTTTAACTTATAATGTACCTATTTACAATAGGCATGTTTTGGTAGTGTGCATACTGAACCAGTCTTTCTCCCCTTTCATTTCGCTCACCAATTCCATAATTTCCCATGACTTTTTCCTTGCCGTTTCTCTTTCCCACTTTGGCATTAAAGTCATCATTAAATACTTATGTGACTTTTATTGTCATTTAATGCTTCATTTATGTTCCTGTAGAATTACTTTATTTCCTCGTCAGTGTCAGTAATCGTTGGGGCGTATACTTGTATAATGGGTATATTGTATCTCTTTGATAGTTGTAAGGTTAAGCTAGCTACTCTATCCGAGATACTAGTTATTTCTACTACTCTTCGTTCCCATTTCTTGTTGATTAGGAATCCAATACCACGTGTTCTACCCGTTGATGTTCGTCAGTAGGAGAATGTGTTTCCTAAAGCTAATTCAAATAGCTCTTAATTTTTCCGTCTTACTTAGCTGATTTCTATGACGTCCCATTTTATATTTTTAGTTTTTTTCCAGTTCTACAAGTCTGGAACGATTTGAGAGTGAGCAGCAGTTATATGTCGCTATATAAAGTGTTATTGTTTTATTTGGGTAGCGATTTACACTCCGCAGATTCTTAACACCCTCTGCCCTTCTGACTTGATCCCGAAAGCTACCCAATTCAGGGCCATTTGGGCCTACGAAAAATGAGGGCCATGATTTAAATGTCTCGTTTATGTTAGGGGTTGTAAGGCGTAACTTACTACGCTGCCTCAGTGCGGGTTGGTAAGGGTTCCGATTATAAGGGGTCGAAACTCGCCTTTTACCCTCCTCTTTCTGCTATATAACGTACTTCCACAATACGCCATATATTGCCAGGGATTACGCGACTACTGTCTTCGTGGACGTAGGAGGTAGGATTCGTTGGTAGAGCTGGCTGAATTTTTAGATCAGCTGTGGCCCATTCGTTACTATCAGTTGGGCGTTTACCGGAGATTTTAATGATTTGATTTTAACAGCAAAAGAACAACCTCTCCCATACCAATACCAACATTTAATCCCCGTATATAAATATATCGGTGTTAATATACACCGTTTGAAAATTATCTGTGGCACGTCTTTCAAGACACAAGTTGATAATCCCTGTTGACGAAATGTCATAAACCTGTGACGAAGAATTTCAAAATTATTTGTAATTTTCTTGTCTAAGCGATAATAATGAGGTTATTTTAATAAACCAACAATGTGGGTAAATTTATAATCTGTTCAAATACAAAATATTATTATTAAAAAGCACCCAAGTTTTTTTTAGAAAGTTGGGCGCTTAAAATCTTTTGTCCTCTTGTAACGAAATATTTTTCCTACCACACAGGGTATTGCTATAAGGGGTTGAAAATTGGGACATAAGTTACTGGGAGTGGAGATAGGGCAAGCAAAATAAACGATACTTATGCGACCGGCACTCAGGGTTTATTTGGAGACCTGGGGTCGTGGATAAGTTGAATGGCAAGGAGTCGAATTGGGGTAACTACAAAAATGAAACACAAAAAGGGGTACTTACATGAATCTCCTAGACAAATGGGTAACACAAAACAAACAAGAAAGACCTTTAGCTATTTAAAAAACACAAAAGAAAGGTTAGGAGACTTTTCTAAAATAAATAGACAAAATGGTTTCAAGAAATAAAATTAAACATTTAGTATTGTCTCAACACAAACAGTTACAAAATATACAGGACACAAAAATACTTTATTAATAGATACAAAAATTTATACCAAAACAACAAATAAAAACTTACATGTCCTATCCGTTTACAAACTCTGTTTATAAGTGGGAGATGCTACAAAACTTACAAAAAATTGTTACTGGGCTATAAACTGTGGCAGAAATAAGTCATTACAAATTAAAATTATCTTTTTAGATGAAACTATCCATAAAGGTTAACTTTTCTCTAAAAACAAAACAAACTAGTGTAAAAAAATTAAAATAAGCTAGCTGTCATATGTCAATATTGAATTTTAAAACTGAACAAATAAAATAACAGCTAAGACCACGTCCTAAGATTTACAATATTAATTATTACAATTTAAATTATTATGAAAGCAATTATTATTATAAGAAAAAATTGTCTATTTTTACTTTAAAATTTAAACACAAAAAAGTTACCTGAGTTTCACTAAAAATGCACTAAAACTTCTGGGGGGTGGACACTAGACTTACATTCTCTGCCACACGAACAAAAGCACTGCATCTATGGTCTGGAACGACGACCAGGTACAAATAAAGTGAGGTTGAAATTAGCGGCACATTGGACACACCCTGAAAACGGCTTCTTAAAAAACTGGAACCATCGTAGTTATATTTCAAATTTGTTGTACACGACACAAATCTCTTAGATACTTAGAAAAATAGTGATTACTCTTTCTAAACTGACATAGAGTAAAATTTACTACTTTCAACAAATTTTGCCGACTTCTGCAAACTACATAACGACGTCTGTCCCCTTTGACCAAATCTTCCAACCTAAAAACTCGAATTCTCTCAATTCTCGATGTTGTATACCGGCTTACCGGCTCCTACCGTTTCCATTCCCACGTATCAAGTTCCAGGGGCAAGCGAATCCGAAATCTCGTCAAACATCTTTAAAACTATATCGCAAAACGACCTTGAATTCAGCCTAACACGTATCAATAAATAAAACCATATTTAAAGTCCAGTTACAAACCGATTTTTTTTTACATCACAAATAAACAGAATCTGTGAAACATTCATACTTTGGCCAGGGGCGTCTTAGAAAATTTTATAATAAGAAATTTATTATGCTACACTCTTGACGCACAAAAAACTTTGTTACCGGGACACTTTGTGGATTGGATAGTCACAATCAAGCTAAAATCAGCTGTATATCAGCTGAAACTCAGTCTTCAGCTGTTGTAAATTACTAAACAAATCCAAGTAGCACAATTTTCAAATTATTAAGTGGATCTGTAGGGAATTCGTTAGTATATTTTCTGAACCTTTTAATATTCATTAACTATATAAAATCAATATTTTCAAGATCCTGCAAACGTATGGTTATTTGTTAATTCAGAGTGTCTAGCAGTAGAGATTAGATCTATATTATATAAACTGTCCACAGAGTTTACAATTATTTTCTTCATACATATTACTTTTCCCTAAATATTAATGTTTTTATTTATTTATTTTTCTAATTTGTGTGTAAATTGTATCTTTTAATTTGTTTTTAACTCCACCTAGCCGGTTCCGAGCCCGGTTGAGAAAGGAGCCAGGTTAGGTCATTCGTCTAGCTCCTTGGTACCTGGAAAACAAAAGTATAAGCTAAAAATCCCACTAGAAAGCCTTGGATACTGGACGAAAACAGATGGAAACGAATTCATGTGTGAAAACGAAAAATGAATGTAGAATATATTTTATACTGGCGTTGTATTACTTTTTTCTCTATAGTAAAATGCTTAGCGTCACGGGTAGCGTCACAAAATAGCGGTTCTTCACATCGATTCATTACTCTCGATCAACTCGTTTCTAGTCATCATATATTTATTCTAATAGGTTTAAATTAAGAACTGCATAAACAATAACTAAAGAAATACAGAAATACATACAAATATCAATCAAACATTCGATTCCTAACGATTGTCAAAATTTAAGTCACAAATTTCAGCCAATTAATAACAATCATCTGTTTAAATTTTTATGACACTTTTAATTTTAAAATAATTTCATATGAATATAATTATTATTTTTAAACATCTTATTTAGTTTATATAACACTTAAATTTAATATGAAATGATATTTATTTATACAGGGTGAGTCATAACTATTGGGACATAGACTAAGGACAGGTTATTGGCTATTGGGCCAAATATGCCTTAATAAAATGTTGCTGAGAAAAAAGATAAAGGGTGTTAAAGTTAATTTTTGTTTTTCGTTTTTTGCTAATAGTTTCCCTGTATATTTATAAATTGCTATAAAAATTGGCACAGAGGCATAATCTTAGACAAGAAATAGTATTTTATTTACAATTTTACGTTTTGTCATAGAGGGCGCCACGTGGATCATTCCTAATGATCAAATTGAGTCTAAACTTCTTCTGATGAAACTTTTTAGTAATTTTTATTAGAAAATATGACGTAAACATCATTTTTACGTAAAATTGGTACTCTTGTTTAAACATGATAATTTCAACCGTTTTCGATAAAAACGCAGTCGAACTGCTTAGAGTCTTAAAAAAGGATTTCAAATATTATTTCATTTATAAAAAGTATGCTTTGGACTGTCAGATAATTGTTGTTGGTAAATGTCATTTGTTCAGAGTAAATTATTTTTGATGTGACGGTGAAGTGTAATGTTGCATTTTCTAAAAGTACCTAATCATTACTTTTTTTGATTGAAATGCATTGTCATAATTTTACTAATGAAGAAATGCGATTTAAATAACTATTGGGACATAGACTAAGGATAGGTTATTTGGGCCATAATATGGCTACTGGGCCTAATATGCCTTAATAAAATGTTGCTAAGAAAAAAGATACAGGGTGTTAAAGTTAATTTTTGTTTTTCGATTTTTGCTAATAGTTTCCCTGTATATTTATAAATTGCTATCAAAATTGGCACAGAGGCATAATCCTAGACAAGAAATAGTATTTTATTTACAATTCCACTATCAAATACCAAACTAATAAACAAAGTTGCAACTAACGTAAGGTTTCCATTTTGACGATAAATCAAAACTAAACACACTTTAACTTAAAAGAACTCACAAAAACTCAAACTAAATGTTCTACATGGTCTCCTTCGATTTCTATGCCTTTTCTAATTCTTTTTATCAAGGATTTTCGGACGTTAAAAAAAATATTATTCTGTCCCCTTATAAGATTAGCTGCATTTTGAATGTATCTCCAAAGTTCGTCTCGTGTATTAATTTCATTGGCATAAACTAAGGACTTCATATGTCCCCAAAAATAATAATCTAGCGGGTTGTACTCAGGACTTCTTGGTAGCCATTGAAAATCACTGCCTCTGCCAATCCATCGTTGAGGAAATACGTCATTAAGATGATTTCTAACAGCTAATGAAAAATGAGGTGGCGCTCCATCCTGCATAAACCACATTTTTCTTCTTACATCCAGTGACAGATCATCTAAAATATCACTAAGAGTATTTTCCAAAAATAATAAATAAGAATCTCCATTTAAATTCGGGGGAAGAACATAAGGCCCTAGTAGTTGGTCGCCTATAATGCCACACCAAATATTCAATTTAAACTCATGCTGAAAATGTCTAGCTTTAATAGCATGCGGGTTTTCTTCTTCCCAATAATGACTATTTCGCCAATTAAAAATCCATCGTCTCGTAAAAGTTGCTTCGTCGGTGAACATAATATTCTTAATAAAGTGTCTGTCATTGCGATGTTTATTCAAAATACGTTTGCAAAACTGTAACCGTCGTGAAAGATCTGTTGGAAGTAAATTTTAAACAGGAGTGAAGTGATAAGGATGGAGGTTCTCTTTTTTTAGAATTCTAACAATAGACGACTGACTTATTCCTGTTGCTGCTGATAGATGTCGTGAACTTATTTCAGGATTTTATCTACTCGAACCAAAAGTTCATCTTCTTGATTAGGTGTGATTTGTTTCGGTCGACCACCCCGATTTTTAGTGTGAAATGACCCAGTTTCACCTAAACTACGATATAATCTTGCAAAAGTTTTGTGATTTGGTTGCCTTCTGTTTGCGTATAACATTCCATACCTTCTGGCTGCCGAGCGACCGCAAAAATTTTCTTGTGCGTATACGCAAATCATATCTCGCATTTCTTCATTAGTAAAATGATTATGACGAGGCATTTCAATGAAAAAAAGTAATGATTAGGTACTTTTAAAAAATACAACATTACACTACACTGTCACATCAAAAATAATTTACTTTGAACAAATGACATTTACCAACAACAATTATCTGACAGTCCAAAGGATACTTTTCATAAATGAAATAATATTTGAAATCCTTTTTTAGGACTCTAAGCAGTTCGACTGCGTTTTATCGAAAACGGTTGAAATTATCATGTTTAAACAAGAGTATCTACCAATTTTACGTAAAAATGATGTTTACGTCATATTTTCTAATAAAAATTACTAAAAAGTTTCATCAGAAAAAGTTTAGACTGAATTTGATCATTAGAAATGATCCACGTGGCGCCCTCTATGACAAAACGTAAAATTGTAAATAAAATACTATTTCTTGTCTAAGATTATGCCTCTGTGCCAATTTTGATAGCCATTTATAAATATACAGGAAAACTATTAGCAAAAAACGAAAACAAAAATTAACTTTAACACCCTGTATCTTTTTTCTCAGCAACATTTTATTAAGGCATATTTGGCCCAATAGCCATATTTTGGTCCAAATAACCTGTCCTTAGTCTATGTCCCAATAGTTATGACTCACCCTGTATTTTATTTATATAATTTATAATTTAATATCTCGTCTAAATTTGACAGGTCTGTCAGAAGTAAACAATGTATGCTTTGTTAATACGTTAGTAGGTGGCGTTAGGAGCAAAAATAATAATTTATTGAAATACTTTAATATAACATAGCTTGTTTAAGATATAAATAATAAAATTTCTTTATTGAATTTTAAAATATTATTTCAATTTTAAAAATTCAGAAGAAAATATAGTATGAAGCTTCGCGCTAGTCTACTGTAGCGCCTACTGTACCATCATTTTTTTGTATAAAGATTAGAGCTCGTACTTTTCAAGTCTTAAAAATCTGTATATCGAAGTAATAAATCTACGATAATCAACAAAATGGAAACGTAATATCCAGATACTTTAAATCAAATAATTAGTATTTGAACAATTTTGCTTGTTTTCTGTTTTTAAAAAGGCAAATAACGATTTTTCGATCGTTAATTTATACCATTGCTAAAACCAACACTTGTTCCTGTGTTTGTATTATTCAAAAGTTGTCCAGTTTCATCGCAGAGTATAAGTCGAGCGCAAACATTTGCCAGCAGTTCTGCACGAATATACTGCTACATACAGGTGGAATTTCATTCGTTTTCAACAAGTTGCAAGTAGTTAACTTGCTTGGATATTTATATATTTTAAAATAGGAGTAGGTATATCGACACTTTACGGACAGAAAATTGTTTGTCGCAAATGCATACCGACAAATTTTATGGAACGGTGTTAAATTTTATGAAACATTCAAATATTTTTTTTATATGTTGAGGAAATTAAGGTTGCCTTGAATTTCTTGCCACAATTATTGTATCATTTGTTGTAAGTTTACTATCATTTGTTGTTAGGTTATGTCAAAGCCGAAATCAACGTAGAAACATAAGTAAGTTGTTGTGTTACTTTTGAAATAAATTTTGCTATTCATTAAAGCTCCTAATTTTTTCCTCGGCAAATGTTTGAGTTTCATTTAATTTTGTTTATTATTACCATCTTTATCCTTAAATTAGTAAATGATTGTTGACGAATTGGCAACATCATATGAAATAAAAATCAAGAATCTATCGTACTGGTATACATTGAAGAGAAATTAGCAGACTAGGTACCTTATTATTAATAGTTTGCATACACCTAACTCCTGGTTGGCTGATATCATCCGTTGGACTCTAATGTCCAACGTTGGACGCTCGAAAAACATTAGTTTTTCGAGTGAGGATCTGTATGTTACCTTAGGTGAAAGTCTATAACATCGACCACGTGTCACCATATTAAAATTCAACAAGTTTACAGTGGCGGCTGGTGTGGTAAAATTTTGGGTAGGCCAATCCAGCAAATTACATAAAGCTATGTGTAATCAGAGAGGGAGGGGTCACGGGGTCATGACCCCCCATTAAAAATATTTGGAAACCAACTTATCCTATTGGTGGTAAGACTAAAAGTGACCTTGCATCAGAGAAAAGTAATCACCCTCAAGATCCATGACCTCCCCAAAAAAATTCTGTAGCCGCCAGTGTGTGCAATACATTTTTTTTTGTGTGAGAATGGGAATCTTTTCTTTCTCGAATTTTACGATTTTTTTTTAAATTTATTTGGGCAACCGTGCACTTGTTTGCAATTGTGTTGTTTGTTTAAAAATATGTTACAATTATAGATTATGTTACATATTTTTTTATCATAATTTAAAAGATAATTTATATTACAATTCGATAATTACGTTACAAGTGACAACGATGGTTGACGTAGGCCCGATCGTCTGGTGCCTAAACAGCGAGCATAAACACGACAATATAAATCGTTGTCCAGCAAGCTGCTTAAATTCAAACGCTTATTGTACGGGGATCTTATGTGAGCTGGGTCGGCCAGTTCCTATCGGGCCTATTAATGATATTTAAAATGCGTGAATACGATTCGATGTTTTCTGTGGGAATATAATAACATAGTTGTTTTAACGGACGCAATGTATTGAGTGATTTAGTACATTTAAAAGTTATTTACATGCATTAACATAATTTTTGAATATGTGTTTTTCAATTTTAAAGCTCTTAAAATTATTGGGTAGGCCCGGCCTATCCTGCCTACCCCCAAAAGCCGCCACTGCAAGTTTATCATGTGATCTAAAGGTTATTATACTTAGATTTCTGTCTAGTTTCAACTATTTTTAAAATGTTTCACTGATGATGGTCCGACGGAACAGAAAACGTTTTGATCCTTTTAATAATTTTTAAAATGTTTTAATAAATATATACATTCGGGATTTTTCCTTTTAATTTTCAATTGAAACATGTTTTCACTGGATTTTTCCTCACACATGTTTTAATTGTGTTAACAGAAATATTATTTTTTATTGTTTAGTGTTTGGTCCTCAATAAATCCAGTTGGTTTTAAATAATCATCTAAATGCCAACCGCAGTTTTTAGGCTAAAGTTTTGTACATGCCGACTCAGCCGAAACTTTTAATTTTTTTTTAAAACTGTTCATAAAAATGCGTTCATTTTTTGCATCATTTACTCTGTTTCAGCTACTGACAGTATACATTTTTGAGGTAAACTCTTGAACAACATTGATATGAAGAGCACTGATGATCAACGGTTAAAAATATGTTTTTGTTTTGGCTAATTGTAGGCAAATTTTTACTATCCCAATAATCAGTCAAAAACATACCAGTGCCTCTTTAAAACGATAGTTTTTAAGTCTTTGCAAAAAATCTTTAGGCTTGTTGAAGTCATTAAATTTTATATGGAATATCGAATTTCTTTCGAGATTGACGTTTAGAATCTTTGATTAAGGGTGACAAATAGCGGTTAAATATTATATGGATTTCTGCAGCATTTGTAAAACAAATTTTTAAATTTAGATTCTGCAATTTTTTTAAATGTTTGTGGCATATAATTATCAATGAAGTGTAAGTAATAAAAGCCATCTAATATTTCTATGTTAATAAATGTGGGCACAACCATTTCGGTATTCGATTTCAAAGTTTTCGCAAATGGTGCTTTAGGAGTTTTCAACATTTAAGCAGTACATGAAAAAAGTGCAGATGGCATGGGTGCGAGTGGAAAAGTCAAACAATGTTCTAGATTAAATTTTATTTGTATGTTAACTGCCAGAAGTCTAAAGATGTCTCGTTCCATTTTCATCAACACCTTCTTAATTTATATTTAAATGGGAATAAGCCACAATTAAAGGTTAAAATACGTTTATTGACGTTTCAATTTCCACTTCGGAAATCGTTCTCAAAATACAAACATTAGAAAATTATTTATTATATTATTATAAACAATTTACTAATGTTTGTATTTTGAGAACGATTTCCGAAGTGGAAATTGAAACGTCAATAAACGTATTTTAACCTTTAATTGTGGCGTATTCCCATTTAAATATAAATTCATTTAAAATGCCACAAGAAAATAGCTTCAGAACAACACCTTCTTATTTTTATCTTTAGTCATGAGAACTTTTGTGATGGTTTGAGAAGCAAAATGGTTTCTTAAATCTTTCAGGAGTTGAAGAGCAGTTTGAAATAAACTCTAATTTTTGTTGACTATCAGTTTCTTTGACGTTCAGCAGGAAATCTGCAACTTCTTTAGATGTAGCTTTCTTTGTCAGTCAAAATATTAAACAATTGTTGGCGACCAATTGTATCATAAAATGAATTCATCATTTCTTTTAGTCTCTTTATGATACCATTCAAGTTTTTTGTGTCCTTTTGAATTTTGCTTTTTTGCAAAGAGTGTTTATAATTTATAAATTCAATTATTTTTATATAAAAAAAAAAAAAAAAACAAATGGTTCAAAAATTGTTCAAAAATGTTTTCAAAATTATAAAAATTTTCGGAGAAACATTTATTAGATAAAAACATTTTTGTATTAAATATTTTGAAGATGTAAGCAGTGATTTTTACTTACCAAACTAATTTTTATTTGGTAAGTTAACAAAAATTGTTTTTTCTTTTTAGTTCAACCTTGTAAGTATTTTGTCTTTTTTAGCTCTTGATAATAATTGTAAACACAATTGAAAGCTCGAGAATAAAAAAATAGTTAACCAATAGCCCTATTATTGACTCCAACCCATCCAAAACAGTTATATATTTGTTTCAAACGAGTCACAAGTACTTCTTTATATATATATATATATATATATATATATATATATATATATATATATATATATATATATATATATTAATGTGATATTAAAAGTCAGAGATGCGCCAAGCAATTAATTAGCATATAAATTATTAAATAAACTTATTTAAATGATGCAATTATGATTTTATCACACTATTTAATTCTCTTATCTCAGGGTTATATTCGTGCTTCAATATCTATGCTTTACATATGATAGGTAAGGTCTGAGGAATACCGGAATAATAAACATATATGATACAAAATTATATATTGAAATAAAATTCACACTCAAATATCTTAAACAAAAAATATCTCATACAATGATTATCAAAATTTTGTTCTACGTACGTGAACCTTCAAAAATTAATGTTATATACTATATAAATTAAAATTTCAAAACAAAATTGTTGTTCTATATCTCCTGATAAATATTTCTATCTATTCTGAAGCAATTAAAAAAAAACTTTGTTGATAAAGGAAAAACTGACGAATAAAAAAAAAAACTATCTCTCTGATGATGAGTTGTCCAAATCCTTGTTCCTTGTAGCCTACACTATCTATTCTTAGCAGTTCCCTAGGTAATCAGCAATCTTACAAAAAATTATTGCGAGCCTCTCGTCTTCAATGATCTCCTTCAGATGCACGTATCGTTCAAAAGATAAACTTCTTCTCCTCTCGATAAACTGAATTTCTCGTTCCGGCCTGAACAGTGACTCTTGGAATATATAAGTAGAAAAGTATGACTTACAATATTTTACTGGATTAGCTTCCGTCAGGATACACTTAGTCCACGAAAACTCACAAACATTCACTTCTAATGCTTACTATCACTTGGAAACCGTCAAAGAACAACGACTGTTCACCTTGCTCCCTTCGAAAACAACTGATGATCTTTTTTTCCTCTAAAATCTAGCTAAACTCTCATTAATCTATCTCTCCCACTTTTTTTCACTCTGTGCCAATCAAAGTTCGTCATATTTATCCTCATTTAGATAACAAACAACAACCTTAACTATAATTATAACTTTCCTAAAACTATTAACATGTTAATCGTTTCTACAAATTCTTAAAAACTAACGGAGAAATATAATTTCTAAATTCTACCCTATTCTCTTTATTCACTGTACAAGTCCATTTGGAAAACCCGGTCGTATTGTTCAATTCACTACGCTCACTCAAATATATTTTACAAAGAAAATAATTTATGCATATCTTAAATTTTGTTTACTACAGGTAATCCAAAGATAATGGACTTTCATTTCTTTGAAATATCTTTCATAGTTTATCAAGTTGAAATATTTTGAATTATTATGTTTTATAATTTGAAATATATTAAGAGCAAACCAATATTATTTTTAATTTTACATAGCATAACAACTCCCCAGGATATCTTGAAAATCTATTTAGATGGTCTATTTAGTAATTTTAATTTTATCTTTGGTGGATAAAATGAATCATAACAATATATATATATATATATATATATATATATATATATATATATATGGACCAACCAATTATATTACAGTCTACAACAAGAACAAGTATGTTTTTCAATTAGTATAGAGCATTTACGGACATAACCAGGAACACGAAACTGCGCCAAGTATGGACGTTTATATTTCCTATCGCTACCTAGGCGTCGTCAGAAACTTGGACCATTAAAAAGTCCGACTCACGAAGTATAATGGCCTTTAAAATGTGGATATATCGTAGAATGATGCGCATACCCTGGACAGCACATCGCACAAATGTCTCAATATTGACAGAACTCGACATCAATACTAGGTTTACCACAATCATCAACCAAAATATATTGAGGTACTTTGGACACATTACCAGACGAATGGAAGGCATGGAGAGGTTAATGGTTGAAGGCAAGGTAGAAGGTAAAAGAACTCAAGGAAGATCGCTGCTCCGATGGTCAGACCAAATAAAATGCGCTACCGGTTACTCTCTGTCTGAGGCAGCACACCGCGCTAAAGAGAGAGAAGAATGGATAGCAACCATTCGTCAAATACCATAACGTCACCACATCCTTTCGAAGGATAAAGGATAGAGGAGGAGGAGAGCATTTACCAAGTTTTCATGATATGAGAATAATTAAATTACTAATGGGCAACTTGAAAGAAATAAATATTGCCATTTAAATACAACAGTGATAGATATAAAAAAAATAAAAAGATCGTACTAAACACACACACACACACACACACACACACACACAAAACATTTTTTAATTATTAATTAATTCTACTCTGGACAAAATTATACAGAGCACCTCTTGTTTTTTATAATTTTTAACATACTAATAAATTACATATCAAATATTTTTATCCATTAAACAGATTGTTCAAGGTCTTTGTTATATCGGATCCTCTACTATTATTGTTAGGTTAGTTTTAATTGTTTTCTGGTTGTTTTTTGAATATTATACAATCTATATTAACAAATATACTCATTTGATTAATATAATTTTCAACTTGTTTTAGGTTGGTTACGATTGGATATTAAACCTCTACGTCAAGCGATTTTAAACACGATTTGTAAGTGGGGAATGTTGTTTAAAAACCATTTATACAACAAAGTAATAAACAGTTTAAACGAATTGGAAACATTTATAGTAGAAGCCATCGCAGCTATGCAGGTAATTCGCGTAAATTACTTTTTTTTAAATTATTTTTACCAATTATTACACTTGATAGATTTTATGAATTGTAACAATAAAAGACTGAAAACTTTGTTTTCAAAACTTCCACAAAATTTATTTTAAATTCTTATCACTACAGCTGTTTCGGCTAATTGCCTTTCTCAAGTGATCTGTTTTTGACATGGGTTTACACTTTAATGAAATAGGTTGAGGAGTGGAGAACTGTATGTCTCAAGCTGGTCATTCAGAATTATATCTGTGTTTTTTAATTTGTTGATTTCCATAGATTCTAACAAAGATAGCTTAAGGCCTTTATTTTGAATGTGTAGAATTTTAAATTCGTCATTAAAAGAATGATTATGATCTAGAAGGTGAAGTGCGTATGTAGAATCTGTTTTTCTATTATTGAAAGCCCTTTTATGTTCTGCTATTCGTTTATTAAAATGTCTACCTGTTTGACCAATGTAAGTTTTTGGGCAGTCGCCACATTTAAGTTTGTACACACCACTGTGTAAGTGTTTTTTATGTTGACTCTTGTTGTTTTTAATATATTTGCCTAGGTTGTTATTTGTTCTGAAAGCTGGTGTTATTCCTTTCTTTTTTATGTGTTTGGCTATTTTTGTTGATATTTTGCCTGTATATGTAATCGAGCAGAAGGTACTGGGTTTTTTCTCAGGTGGTGGAAATACTAAGTTCAGGGCTTTCTTGTGTAATTTTTGATTTAACATTTTATTAATTGTTTGTTCGTTGTATCCATTGTTTACTGCTATTTGCTTAATGATATTTAATTCTGTCTCAAAATTGTATTTTGACTTTAGAATATTTAGGTGTAGAATGTGAAGTAGCATTAAACAAAACTGCTAACAATATCGAAAAAAGTATAATTGCAAAATCTATTACAGATGTGTGTAGTGAAACCAAAAATTCCTGTTACAAAGAGAATAAAACAGCCATTTCAATTAAAAATAAATCAATACAAAACAACATAGTGTTTACAAAAGCAGACAAAGGTAACACTACTATTGCTATAGATAAAATAGAATATAATAACAAAACAATAGAATTTTTAGTTTCTTCGTTTTTCAGGTTCCTGATATATTCTATAAAGTTCGAATTTGTATCGTCTTCTCCACACTCCATTGTCATTCTCTGCTCCATAGATTCGCTTTAGTCCTTTTCTTTCGAAATATTTTAACATGTTTTCATTATTTTTTTGTTAGAGTCCAGGTCTCTGAACCATATGCTAGGACTGGGCGTATTATTGTTTTGTAGAGTTTTGTTGTTGTATTTCTCGATATAATTGTGGATTTAAGGAGGCTATTAAGCCCAAAATAGCATTTATTGGCTCCGCAAATTCCGCAGTTTATCTCTGCGGTAGCAATATTTTCAGTGTTAAGGAGCGCTCCCAGGTAAACAAATTCGTTCACTGCTTCGATGACGTCGTTTTCTATAACAAGTGGTAGTAGTATTTGTGGTGGCATGCTTATTTTCCAATACTTCGTTTTGTTGGTGTTTATTATTAATCCCATTTTTGCAGCTAGTTCTTTTAATACTACATAATCCTTAGGTACAGCGGTTTCCGTTCTCCTAACAATATTGATATCATCAGCATATGCCAGGTTTGCACTGATTTATTATAATATTGAACCGGTAGTTGTGATTTGTGACATACGTATGACTTTTTCCAGAGCCAGATTGGACAGTATACAGAAGAGAGGGTCTCCCTGGCGCAGCCCGTTATTTGTTTTAAAATATTCAGATAGTTCCCCCTGAATTCTTACTCTACATTCAACTTTTTCAAGAGTTAGTTTTGTTAAGTTTACCAACTGATTTGGTATTCCAAGCTTTTTCATTTCTTTGAACATTTCTCTTCTATTCATAGAGTCGTATGCTGCTTTGTAGTCTATAAATACGCGATGAGTATCAATGCTCTATTCCAGTTTTTTTTCGAAAATTTGTTTCAGGGTTGCAATCTGATGAATTGTCGATTTACCACCTCTGAAACCAGGATGGTATTTTCCTACTAACCGTTCTGCATTTGGTGCCATACGGTGACATAGTACTGTGGAAAATATTTTATATGCTGCATTTAGAAGCGTAATTCCTCTGTGGTTAGAGCATTCAAAGATATCTCCTTTTTTGTGTATGGTGCAAAGTATTACAATATTTCAATCATTGGGGAGGGATTTCTGTGTCCATATTTTTTTTATAAGCTGCTGTAATGCTATCATTGGTATCATGACCACCTTCTTTATATAGTTCAGCTGTGAAATTATCTATTCAGGGTGATTTGTCTCCGGCTAGTTTTTTAACTGCATCTTTAACTTCAAGAATCGTTGGTCTCTTCCCTCTCGTCTGTTCCCCTTACTTCATCTCTTTCATCTTTCAGGTTCTCTTCTTCCTCCTCTATATGAAGTGCCTTTATGGAGTATCAGTAAAACATAAATATATACGTATATTACAAATAGTCAACTTTGTACATCGTTGTTTTCGCTTATTTTGTTTGTTGTATTAATAGTAATACACATGTTTTTTCTTTTTTAGGTTACATTAACTGAAGACGACTATGACGGTTTAATACATGTAATGCAGTATCTTTTTAAAGTTAAAGAGAAACAACCAGAAACTGACGCAATGTTTGAACCATTGAAAGAAATAATGGATCTTCTTAAACAGTATGGATTCGAATTCCCAGAGGAAATTCACGTTCAGCTACAGGAGATTCCCGATAGATGGAATCAGTGCAAAAAAGTAAGATAAATTTCTGCAATTATTTTGCAAATATCCTACTCTTCCGCAATTAAAACATCTTCTGTTTCCATTTTGAGTTTTTTGTTGGAGATTTTGCTGTATGCTTAAAATTTGGAATACAATAGGCTGTTGGTTATTTTCCATAGTCTTCCTCATTTTATCGTTAATTTTCAGCGAAATCTGAAAATACTTTTTACTGATTCATACTCCTAGACTGAGATTAGTGCTCCATTTGGCGTTTGATGATATTGTAATAGGAGAGCTTGTTGCATTTTAACATCCTGTAGTTCATATGTGAATTACTACATACCAATTTCTGCTGGCACAAACCTGCTTTAGATGCTGCTGGCCATATTTTGTCTCTAAAGATTGAACGAGAGATATAACTGGGTGTATTCTGAAAAGAAATTGCAGGACGGCTGCTGCCTGTTCCCAAAGCGACACTACCAAGGAAGCTGTCATTTATTTCTCAGTCCAGCTATTTACTTCTCATGCTGTTTGAAAATTGATTGTGGTTAGTTTAAAAATTTCGCTAGTTTTAATTGTGCCTAGGTCAACTATCGAAGATGATGAGGCTGCTGGTTTAGATTCGTTATTAGTTTCTGAAATAATATTAGTTCTGTGCAGTTTAATTCCCCACTTCTACC